>NC_053022.1:227038193-227142702 GCF_003073215.2 Triticum urartu
GTGGTGGATTGCCTCTTGGGCTGAGGATGAACAGTTACAGAGGAAGAACAGCCTCACGAGGAGAGGTGTTCTTGTGCTTGGTGAACTTGAATGGTTGGGGTGATATGGATTCTATGTAGGTCCCAATCCCTTTGACTCTATGGTAGTGGCTAGTCTTATTTATAGAGGCCCTGGTCCTCTTCCCAAATATTGAGCGGGAAGGGATCCCACAACGGCCAAATTCGAAGGGAGACAACTAGTAAAAGCTATCCTGACAAAAGTAGTCTTCGCCTGCCAAAGGCTCTAGTGGTGACGCCGTCTTGGGCTCCACAGGGACCTCCGTCCTGCCGTCCTGCTGGTGTTGGTCTTGTTGCACCGATACGGAAATCTTTGCCTGATGCCTCGGTACTCCTCATATGCGCTTGCCCCTTTAGCACCAAAGAGGAAACGAGGACGCTGCACGCGCTGGCACCCGCCTATCTCCAGGCGTCATGGCTTGCATCACAGAAACCTTGTGAGGTGCCCTTCACCTTGATCTCTCCGACCCTCCCGAGCCAGCCTGGTATGGCCGCCCCTGAGGAGGTCTTCCATCGTCCGCCTCGAGAGGCTTGGCCCCTCGCGAGGGTCTTGAATATTTGCTGGTGAAGATGGGCCGTACAGGGCCGCTGGTGGAGCCACGCCACGGGCCACAGGCAGGCAAGTCTGGGGACCCCCGTTCCCAGAACGCCGACAGTAGCCCCCATGCCCAAGGAGCGCTTGGGCTTGGCTTCGAGGAGAAGCCAAAGGGCAAGCGTGGAGCGCCGCGGGCCCCATCAGCCTTTGGCCACGGTTGGCGCGTGGCGACCGATTGGACGTGGGCGTCTCCGCTTCCCCACGCTGCCTCGGCAACTGCCCGACTTGACGGGTCCTTGCTGCATGCAGAAAAAGATCATTATTACCTTAGATCGTGGAGGCTGGCGGTTGGCCTCCCCTTGGCTATAAATGGGAAGTGGGGGTGGAGCCCCCGTCACCCATCTCTAGATTGCTTCTCCTGCTTCTTCTTCTTCCTTGATCCACTTCTCGATTGTGTAGTCATGGCGCCGATATGGAGGTTCTCAGCCGCGGAGAAGGGCAAGACTCCCCTCAACGAGCCGAGCTACTCCCGCCGAAGAAGAGGAGGTCCCATCATCGTGAGATGGTCATGAGGCCGGTAGTGTCGAGGCCGTGGTAGGAGAGGCAAGCTCCTGGGTACCCGTTGCCTTTGTACGCTCGCGCTGACGGTTCCGGAGGGAAGAGCGATGAGCGCCGCCGCCTACGCCAATGCCGCGGTCGCCGTGCCATGGAGACGCACGCCGTCGCCCCAGGGGTCCATGCCGCGAACTCCTCGCGCGAGTTCGTGCTATGGGCGGGGATGCCTCCGAGCACTTGGATTCGCTTCCTGCAGTTCTTCACCGCCAAGATTGCGCCGAGGGGTCCTCTCGAGCTTTGGCTGCACCATGCTGACTGCAACGCCCCGGCGACTGGAGCGGAGGTTGAAGCCGGCGCCTCCGGGAGGATCTTCATGACTCGAGGCTGGGGCGAGGTCGCCCGAGTCTGCCGTGCCGAAGGAACCCTCGCCATCCACTTCGAGTATGACAACACCACCACACTACTCTTCAAGGTCTTCAACGAGGAAGGCTATAGCTTGGAGTGCTTCCCAGAAGGGGGTCGCCAGGACGACGCAGCGGCTGGCAACGGGCCTGCCGCTGGCCTTGCCCGCAGCTCCTCCAACGACAGCGGTGATCTCCTGGTGGTCCAGCGACTCTCCCGAGCTCGTCGAGTCTCCGAAGACGAGCGATGACAGCTACGTGCCCCCAAGCTATTGCCGGGCCCGGAGCAAGGCCGCCGCGTCCGGCCGCCGCCGTCGTTGATCTGGATGGGGTTGGCGCCTGCCCCTAGTGGCCCACTGTTGATGATGGCGTCGGTGATGTCTAGCGCATGTAGATAGAGCACCTAGGAATTCCCTTCTTTTTGTTCCCTGCAAGGAATCAAAATGGACCCCGCGGGGGTGTGTAAAGCGTCTATAATGTCTTTTGTCGATATTATCCTTATTGTGAAAATTTGCGAGCGCACGTCCTGTTGAGGCTCGCTCTCCCCTTTCCAATCCTGAAGGCAGCTTGGTGATCTACACTGACAGGTCCTGGTACCAAGGAAGGCTGCAGTCGTCGTTGCTATGCCAGGTCGTGATGCCGTGGTCAAGGCTAGGAGTTGAGCGGCCCAAGGTCCAGTAAGAGCTCCTGAGGCGTGATGCTCAAGAGGTCCCCTTTAGCGCGCAAGTAGCCACCTGATGATGGGAAAGGGAGGCGACATTGCCGCACCAGGGCAGCGAAAAGGCGAGAATCTTATGTCGTAGCGCTGGGTTGGTCCAGGTACAAGACTTATCTTTGGCATTCTAGAGCCGGTTTCTTGTGTCGCACTGGACTTAAGCGTCGGCAGCTGCTGGGTAGCTAGGTTAGGACCATGCAGGCCTCCCCCTCTTCTCCATGCTCTTCCTGGTTCTCTACGTCCTCAGGTCCCGGCCCTCGAGCGAGCTAAGTAGCCGCTGGTATGCCAGGTCGCGATTCCATGGTCAAGGCTAGGGGGTGAGGGCTGGAGAGCCAGTAAGAGCTCCTGAGTCGCGATGCTAGCGAGCCCCCCTTTTAACGCGCATGCGAATTACATGGGAGAAGAGAGAGAGTCCATGGTACTGCCCGCTATAGTCCTCATGAAGTTCCTGCTAGTTCGCGCGAGGAGGGGCGCAAATCGCCATGGTGATTGCTGGTCCGTCGCTGGCTTGTGGGAGGGGACTCCCTACTGCGGAGAGCCCCCGGGGCGTGTACATCCCCGCCCTGACATGTGGCTTGCACGATAGGGCTAGACGAGGTGTATCTGGGTGCTCATGTGCCAGCGCAAGACTCACGAGGCCCTACCTCAAGACGGGTTGCGCCTAGTCTTGGTTCTTGATGACTGTGGCGTTCCTGCGAGATGGTTAGACAACCTGCACTGAGTGGATTTCCTTAGGCTATCGCGCGAGAAGGCCAAGAACCAACGACCCCAGGATATGACATGAACGGGGCCGGCCCGCCAGACAGAGCTCAGTTGTTGGATTTATTGACGCTGGAGGGACGGGCCCGAGCACCGACGCCGTGCCTAGCCTTCTTATACGAAGGGTCATGAAGAAAGACAATCGGGGCGTGGCTCCCATGGTGGGTGATAATCAAGCAGGTAATAACGATAGATAGATTATGCATGAAAAGCAACTAGCTAAGGGAAATGCGAGAACGATACATGCCACTGGGTTGAACCCGAGCGGCCTGGGGTTGATGCAGCCCGAGGGGCACTCCCAGCAGAGTGAACTAAAGATGCAAGCGGATACATGCCGCAGGGACGGACCCATGCAGCCTGGGGATGATGCAGCACAGGGGGCCCTCCCAGCTGAATGAACTTGGAAAAATGTCACCTGGTTTGGTTGCCGAAGGAGTGTTGGGGTAGCTGAACACACGTAGCGAAGAATTCGCTTCTCACGAGCTGCCGAGACCCTGAGCCTCAGGAGGCTCTAGAAGCTCAATTGGCCTCAGGAGGACCGTCTCCATCTCCGCCAGGACCGCATGGTGCCTTGCCTCCTGACACGCCAGAATGCTCCGCAGATTGCGCTGGAAGGTGGCAGCCATGCTCGGCAGGCCGAACGGCAGGCGAACGTAGCTATAAGGTGGGACCTCACACCGGCGAGCACGTGAAGGCCAGAAGCGCTCTTGAGATGCGGCCCTGTTGAGCCCTGGGATGTCGATGCATATGCGTAGCTCACCACCCTTGCCTGGGTGGGGAGCAACGCTAGGTGGGCGGCGGTCGCCGCGTATTGCTCTTGCTTCCTGAAGCTCCTGAGATGCCTTGTTGATGAACTCCTGAGCGCCGGGCGCTCCTCGCCCAGCGTCCTCCCGAGGGAAACGTGCCGTGAAGCATGCCTCCACATGGTGCCTGAGCGCTTCCCTCGTGATGTTGGCTAGGAACGAGACCCTCAAGAAGAGAGCCCCCGAGCCCTTCTCGAGGAGGGCGTCGGGCGCGCCTCCCTATGCAAGGGAGGGAGGCACCCTAGGCGCTGGCGCGGATCCTGAAATGGCGCTGCTGGAGGTGCCGCTCCCTTGAGGCCCAGTGCGGAGTAGCTGCTTCTTCTTCTTGGGGTTGGCCTCAGGAGGGTACTGTGCACTCGCGCTGTCAGGGTCTTCGATTGATGCAGCTTGGAAGGCGCGCTCGAGGGAGCACACCGTGTCTCTTTCTTCGCAAGGGACCGTGGTGATTCCGCCGCTTCCCGGCATCTTAAGCACGTTGTAGCCATGGTGGGTGACTGGCATGAATATGGCCAGTGCTGGGTACCCGAGGATGGCATTGTACGGCAGGCGCATGTGGGTGACATCGAAGTCGATGAGCTCAGTGTGGTAGTTCTCGCGCTAACCGAAGGTGATAGGGAGGCGAACTTGCCCTATCGGGATGGTGGAGCCGTCAGTCACCCCCAAGAAATGCTTGGTGGGCAGGAGCTAACCGTATGGTACTTGGAGGCTTTTGAACGTCTTGACGGACAGGACACTGAGTCCCGCGCCACCGTCGATGAGGGTCTTGGTGACTTGAACATTGCTAATGACGGGTGAATAGATCATCGGGAGGACTCCAGTGGTTGTCGCGCATTTGAGCTGGTCCGCCGAGCTAATGGTGATGGCGTACTTGGACCACCTCAGCGGGTGCGTAGCCTCGAGCTTGGGGAGGGATGCATTCACTTCGCGGGAGAACTGATTAAAGATGCGCTGGGGGGCTAGGGCCTGAGTGCCAACATATCTAGCAAATACTTCACCATTCTGATTTTTGAACATTTTATAGTTGGAGTCAAATGATTCATCAGAAAAATATGAAGATTCAGATGTAAAGCCAGATAAAGTAGATGGATCCACTGAATGTGCCTTTGCAACAACCCATGAGGTTTTGGGATACTGCTTAGGTTGCCAGTAGGTCCCATCCGCGTTGAGTTTTCTCTCAAAGGCAATACTCTCTTTCCTAGGGTTCCTGTTCAGGATCTTCTTCTTAAGCACATCACAAAGAGCCTGATGCCCTTTGAGGCTTTTGTACATGCCTGTCGCATACATTTCCTTCAGCCCTGCATGGTCAGTGATACTAGCAGCATCCTCAGATGAGGAATTAGTGATAGCACAGACAATTGAAGAATTTGCAGCAATAGAAGCATTTGAACATTCAGGTGAAGAATTAGCAGTTTCACGTTCAATGCATTTCAAACATGGAGGAATAAATTCATCCTGAGTAGCACTGATTTGTTGAGCAAGTAATGAATGACGCTCCTTCTGAAGATCTTCATAACTCACTCTCAACTGTTCAAGATCTTGCTTTCTTTGAATAAATTCATAAGAAAGCTTCTCATGGTCAGATAAGAGAGTGTTGTGATGACTCTGAAGATTGTCAAACTTGGACTGAAGTCTCTGAAGATTTTCAGTCAAAATTTTCGTGCGATCCATTTCTTCCCCCACCATATCATCGCTTTTATCTAGCATGTTTTGAACTTTTTCAAGAGCCTTTTGCAGTATTACAGCAATCTTAGAAAGTTTAGAATAGCTAGGTTTGATGTTTTCATCAGATTCATCCTCACTTGGTTCAGAGGAGGGATATTTGAGTACCTTTGAACCCTTTTCCATGAAGCAACACTACAAAAAATACACTTTCGTGATGATACGTGTTTGTCACAGTAGGTCGCGTTTTCTATCATGCATGTACATCCATGACGATTTTATGACAGAATCAAGATAGTCATACTTGTGCTGTCGTAGAAGTGTTCCATGACATTACCAAAATTATCATCATGGAAGTGTCCACTTCCATGATGATAAATCGTGCGTCACAGAAGTGCTTTCGTCAAGGGTGACCGACACATGGCATCTACCGTAACAGAACGCCGTTAAGCTATCTGGTCGGGTTTTGGATCCGATAACCCGTTAACAGCCCCAGCCAATGGGGATTTTCCATGTGTAAAATCATCATTGGCTGGAGGAGACACATGTCAGGTCCGCGTTGGCACAGGTGTCACTCATCCAATGGGTGAAACGCGCCTATGATATGTGACACGTGGACTGGCCCACCAAGTTTAAATGGGCCGGCCCAACTGAAGGCCCACAAGATTTTGCAACCATAATGGGCCGGCCCAGCTCAAGGCCCACGAGATTTTGCGGACCATAATGGGCTGGCCGAGCTAAAGGCCCACAAGATTTTGCGGGCCATAATGGGCCGGCCTAGGTAAAGGCCCACAAGATTTTTGTGTGCCATAATGGGCCGGCCCAGGTAAATCCCCACAAGATTCTTGCAGATCATAATGGGCCGGCCCAGCTAAAGGCCCACGAGATTTCACCAACATTAATGGGCCGACCCAGCTATAGGCCCACAAGATTTTGAGGACCCTAGTAGGCCGGCCCATTAACTAGCTGCCATGTCTTGGGCCAAATGTCGGCCCATATTTGATCTGATCCATTAATGGCTGCCACGCTTCGAGCCTAATAGTGGCCCATATGAGATCCGACCCGTTAAAAGCTTACCATGTTCTGGGCCAAATTACGGTCCAGATCAGGTCCTGCCCTTTAAGAGGCTTTGGGCTCAATTATGGCCCATATCAGATTCGGCCCGTCAACTGGACACTATGCTTTTGGGCCCACTTGCTAAAGGCCCACTTAGTAATTCGGCCTGATATAAGTTTTGGCCTGTTAAGGGCCCGTTTAACATTTCGGCCCTATATTAATTTCGGCCGGTTAAAAGCCCGTCATATAGTTGGGCCTAACTACGGCCCGGTTTGCATCCGGCCTGCTCGCAGCCGATATCTGATTGGGCAAAACAAGGACCGAGACAATTTTGGCCTGTTAAAAGCCCGTGATTTGATTCGCACAATCATGGGCCGGGGTTCATTTCGGGCTGCTGCCAGCCCGTGAGCTGTTCAGCATGTTTCAGGCCCAACCTACATCGTGATTGCATGACGGCCCAATTATGTACCGTAATTTTACGGTTTGGCCGGTTTACTGGGAAGACAGGATATATATACAGTAAAATAACTGCAGGATGGTGAATAAGAAAAAACCTAGACTATACAATAAAGAAATTATGGCATATTACATCCAATAGGCATCAAAGTTCGCCACTATGATAATAAAGCACAAGCAGACAGCAGATTACATACACTGGGCATCAAAGATCGCCACCAGTGCAAATAAACACGCCGACAAAATAATATACAAAACCGACAGCACTTCAATAGAGTTCAAGAAAGGTTAGCCCTACTGGGGAGCTGCAGCGCAAGCAGCTGAGCAAGATGATGAGACTGCGCTTGTTCAACACTTATATCTTCCTCAGTGTGAAAGATAAACAAGCAAACAGATGACATGTTTTGCACATAAAAGTATCATTGCTGACAATTCATCACATTTCTTACTGATGAATAAAGTGACACAGTTTAAAATTGCATTAACACAATATGGTATTGTTCAGGTCAAGACATGGCAGGAAATAACATTGTGAAGAAGTTGGCAGCTTCACGACACCACTAGATTACAGATCAAGAACTCATAAGTATCAATGGTTAGTGTGTTGTCAATTTATACCATTTCAGATCGGCAAATAAAGAGACGGTTTAAATAATAGTAGAATGATATGACATTGTTCATTAAGACATTGCAGAATATGACATTGTGTTGTAGTCGGTAGGTTCACCACACCACTGGATTACAGATGAAGAACAGAAGCATACATGCAGTGCAAAAGAAGATCACTTGCTCTGTATAGTTTAATTTACATGGTATGAAGAAGGAACTTCGTTGTACAACTGAAAACTTAAATTGAGAAAGGAAAAACTTTTGTTTATGAACTACATAATAAACTTTAAACAAGCAATTTGGTGCAAACACCAAAAATAAATAGCTGTTGCAGTCATGCCTAACCAAATATATACAACAATGTTTGAAGGCTTGAGATGGACAAACTTACATTATTGGTGAATACAGGCTCCATAAAGGCCTTGTCCATGCTGATGGGGGGGCAATTCAAGAAGTTTACCACAAAATCTTCTTCAAAAGCATTGCCTTTAGTTTATATTTTGTTAAGAGTAAATATAGATGTGATAATATACGAAAAATGGAGAATATTTAAAATAAGATGAAGAGTGATGCTACATAACCAAGTAGCTATAAATGTAAGTGCAGCGATACAGGCAAAAGGTATAGCCAAGAGCAATTCACAGCTAAACTTCTTCAGTACCAACCTTATGGTAAGAGTAAATATAGATCTGATGTGTAGAAAATGGAGGGGAAAGGAAAATAAGCTGCAGAGTGATGGTACATGAACAACTACCTGTCATTATAAGTACACTGATAAAGGACAGCATGTACGTACAAGAACAATGCAGAGCTAAAAAAACATTGGCATTGGATATATTCTACACTAAAGTAACCATTCATACAGATTAGATAATTTGGAGCGAACAATTGATAAGCAAGCTATCATGCATACATCTGTCACATAATGAACCAGGTACGTATGCAAGTACAGTGATACAGGACCACACGTACTAACAAGAGCAAAGCAGTGGGCAACATATTTGCGATATCCTGTCGTTCTTGTCAAACCAGAATTTTTCTTCGAGCAGATTTCCTGCAAAAAAGATCAGTAAGGCACATGCGGAAAAGTAGAAGTTCAAATTGTCATGTGATTTCATAGACAGTACCTCATCCTGGGAACGAGACCAGTGCATAACAAGTTTTTTCCATTCAATGTCTTCTAAATTTAGCACAGGAGACTTCACCGGAAATTCATTTATAGACTTGCCATCAAAGTGTGATTTCCTCAGGTAACACCGATACTGCTGCAATGCTTCCTTGAAAAGCACAAGCAGGCTTTACTCCTCATGACTATCAAGATTGACCCTCGCCTAGTTACAACAAAGTAATGTAAATCATTGATGTTTTCAATCAGCAGATAACAGGAAAATAATAACCATGAATAATAGCAGTTACATGTAAGTTGGATAGGAAGATGTGAAAATGGTGTTTGTCTTCACAATAATCTTCCCATGATGGGAATATATGCACATAGTCCCTAACAACATTGAAAGCATTGTCTTTTAAACTGGGAATAAATGGAATGGGGTTCCAATCTGCAGTAATTGGTCGTCTCTACAGTTGGGATAGGTCTTCGGCCGGTGGACTTGCTGTACTTTTTGCTGGAGTGGGATTTTTCTATGGTACAGCTGGTGCTATGGCAAATGAAATCGGTATAACTTTTTCTGGAGTGCACATCCTATGTGGTGGGGCTAGTGGTGTGGCTAGTGAAGTATGGGTACAGTCTGCTGGAGTCGGTCCTACGTTTTGTGTCACTGGTTGTACAACCAATATAAGTGGGGTGCTGTCTGATTTCTCCGGCACCACCACATTTTTCAACGACTTTGCTGGTGCTCCTTCCGGTTCGGCAATCACCCTCTTCCTTTTTGACGTATGATGCACAAGAACAACATTTTTGTGGAAAAACATGGTATGATGACATATGGAATATGTGTTGATAATGGATGGGAATGGCATCTCGACATATATGATGAGTAAACTAAGCAGATGGCGGTGCAACAAAGTAGAAGAAATGTAAGACAACATATGCAAGATACCCGCAATCAATAAAACATTGGCAAATTAGAACAGGCACCTTGATGGGTGAACAGGACAGGCCAACTGCCTTTGACTCCTCGAGGTTAGAATAGTCATTAGGATCATATTCTGAACAAGACTCAACAGGTGGGGAGCATATCAGTTTCAATGCATCCAGAATGGCACTCAATGCCTTGGTGCCAATTTTGTAAGTCATTGCACTGTTGAGCTTCATAAGTGGACTGCCGCTAGTGCGACACAAAGCAGCTACATAGATCATAGTGTAGATATAACGGGAAAACCTTAAGCATCAGAGTAAAATCCGCAAAGTGGAACTTGCTAGAATATATGTGCTAGTATTGCCAGTACGGCTAGACAGGCTTCAGATACTAGCTCTCTTCCAGTGAAGGTGCGGTACTGTTATATCAGTGTAACTCTTGAGGCGACACAGCTCCCCGCATTTCCTTCCTATTCTTATAGGATTCAAGTGGGCAGGCCACTACAAATCCTATTTCTATGTTTACAAGATCCTATGAATCAAAGAGGCTCAAAGTGTCCATCACAACCGACCGTATAGACCTCTACACTTCAAATGTCCCTTGTAACGCCCCGAGACCGATGTGCCAGGTGTCCTCCAGTTATTCGCTGTTGTTGCCTTGTCATTGCTTGTGTGTCATGCATTGCATATCATGTCATCATGTGCATTTCATTTGCATACGTGTTCATCTCATGCATTCGAGCATTTTCCCCGTTGTCCGTTTTGCAATCCAGCGCTCCTATGTCATCTGGTGTCCCTTTCTACCTCTTTTTGTGTGCGGGTATTAAACGTTTTCGGATTGTACCGAGACTTGTCATGCGGCCTTGGTTTACTACCGGTAGACCGCCTGTCAAGTTTCGTGCTATTTGGACTTCGTTTGATACTCCAACGGTTAACCCAGGGACCGAAAAGGCCTCGTGTGTGTTGCAGCCCAACACCCCTCCAAAGTGGCCCAAAACCCACCTAAACCCCGTCCATCTTCTCAGCCGTTCGATCACGATTGCGCGACCAAAAACCGCACCTCATTTGGAGCTTCCTAGCTCCCTCTACCTCTATAAATAGACCCCTTCATTATCGTTTTTGGATCTTTTCCCCGAAACCCTAAAACTCCTCCCTCAGCGCCGCCGGACATGTCCGTGTCGCCGGCGGACGCGTCCACCCCGCCGCCACGTCGCCCCGACCAACCGGGAGGCAACACATCATCACCGCCGTTTGCCGCGCCCAATCCCGCAGCGCCAAGTGTCACCGCCACCTTCCACCACCGTGCGGCCCGCAGGGCCCAGATCCGGCCCGCGCGGGCCCGGTCGCCGTCGCCGCACGCCCACGGGTGCGTGCCTACACCGCAGCTCGTCGCCCTTCCCTGGAGTACGCGCAGGCCACCGCGCGCCTTCGTCGCCGGCTGCCGCGTGCCACCGCCCGTCGTCGCTCGCCGCCGCCACTGATCGCCGCCGGCCGCCTCATTCGGCAGCGCCGACATCTCCGCCGCATCGCTCGCGCGGCCGCCGAGCTCCCTCACCGCCGCTTCTCGGCGGCAACTGCGCCGCCCGGCCATCCCCGACCTCCTCGCGCCGCCTTGCGCCCTCCTCCATCTTCTCCGGTCATCTCTAAAGTTGCGAGCTCGCCAGAGAGATCCGCCGCCCGGATCTGGTGAGGCTGGACCAGATCCACCAACGCATCGAGCCAAATGGCCTCCCCATGTCCCGATCCGCTCCATCCAGGATCCCTCCGTCCCGCATTGACTTTCGCAGAGGTAAAAATTCCACTAAGTCCCCGAAGTTTCCAAATTAATGTGCCCATTTTCATCATGCAATAACTCTGCACTCGTAGCTCCGATTCGTGTGTGTAGCATATCAAAATGTTCGTCTCGACGAGTACATCGTTTCACCTCACTGCATCATTTTCATTTGAGCTCATCTTGATGCCCGAAATGCTGTGGGAAGAGGGCTATGTGATGATTATGTTAGATCTATTTCAGCAAATGGCCTTTTGTCACTTTGGCCATCATTAATGTGTGCATGCTATGACCCTGAGCTCTACATGTGTTTTGTTATATACCATGCCATCTTTAGAGGGGTGTATGTCATGTATTTTTGTGATCTTTCTGCTGACTAGCACAAGCATGCAAAGTAGCTTACTCAATGATGCTGATTTCAGGGACTTAGAATTTCACTAAGTCCTTGTCCTGTATTTATTTTTGTGCCATATGTTCATGTTGTTTCCTAGTGATCCGTGCCTCTTTTGAGGATGATCAGTAAGGATGTTTTGTTAATATTTTGATGCTTTATCCATCCCTGTCTTTGTTTGCATTTTTGGAGTACCCTAGCTTGAGTCAATCAAGCTCTACTTTTGCTATAAAATGATCCTGGCAGATTGTTGACATGTTTAGCGATTTTGCTGAGGATGTTGCCAGTGATCTGTGCATGCTATGTTATTGTTCTTGCCATGTCTAGCTTCTATGCCATGTCTTCTTGATGGGCGTATGCTTAGTTTCTCATGCCATGATCTGTAGTGAGTGCATCGAGCTTGTAAACATGCCTACTCGTTAATCTGTTTTCCATGCTCCAGTTTTTCACTAAGTCTGAATCTGTTTATGTTTTCCATGCAATTGTATTTTCTGATCCCTTTTGGCTCAAGGTCACTAAGGGACTTTTGTTATGAGCTTAGAGTAGCTTCCTGCCATGCCTTTCTTTGCCATGATATGTTCCTGTAGCATATAGTTATCATGCTCTAAACATTGCTTCCTGATGATAAATTCCTGACATGCTGTTAATTTCACTAAGTCTGAATCCTATTATCATTTGCACTTTTGCCATGCTTGTTTGAACTTGTTAATGGATGCATTAGCCGTAGCTCAGTGTTCATATTTTGTCAAGCATCATGAGTGGGTCCCTGCCATGTATTTTGTTGCCATGGTTGAGAGTTGTAGCATATTTATCGTGATGCATTTAGGAGGCTACTTGCTGTTTATCGCAGACCGGTGCCATATTTGTTTTGCTTGCCATTTCCAAACCGTGCATCCGATTCTGGTGATGTTTATATCGATTTCGACCAAAATCAACTCACCTTTCAAGCGGCACTCTTGGATTTCTAGGTTGAGTCCAGGTTCAATCATTCCTTTCCAAATCATGCATATGCATCACATACCGCATCCCGCATATCATGCCATGTTCATGTGTTGGTTGTTTACTATGTTGTGTGCTTCTTTCCGGTGTTGCTTCTTCGGGTTGGTTCCGTTAACGTCGTGTTTCTGAGGAACCATTTGACTATGTCCGTTTGTCTTCTTCATGGACTCGTTCTTCTTCCTTTCGGGATCTCAGGCAAGATGACCATACCCTCGAAATCACTTCTATCTTTGCTTGCTAGTTGCTCGCTCTTTTGCTATGCCTATGCTGCGATAACTACCACTTGCTTATCATGCCTCCCATATTGTTGAGCCAAGACTCTAACCCACCTTGTCCTAGCAAACCGTTGTTTGGCTATGTTACCGCTTTGCTCAGCCCCTCTTATAGCGTTGTTAGTTGCAGGTGAAGATTGGAGTTTGTTCCTTGTTCGAACATGGATATTATTGTTGGGATATCACAATATCTCTTATTTAATTACTGCATCTATATACTTGCTAAAGGGTGGAAGGCTCGGGTTTATGCCTGGTGTTTTGTTCCACTCTTGCCGCCCTAGTTTCCATCATATCGGTGTTATGTTCCTGTATTTTGCGTTCCTTACACGATTGGGTTATAATGGGAACCCCTTGACAGTTCGCCTTGAATAAAACTCCTACAGCAATGCCCAACATTGGTTTTACCATTTGCCACCTAGCCTCTTTTTCCCTTGGGTTCCGCGGACTCAAGGGTCATCCTTATTAAACCCCCCTGGGCTAGTGCTCCTCTGAGTGTTGGTCCAAACTAGAACCCTGTGCAGCGCCCCCTCGGGGAAACTCGATGTTTGGTTTTAGTTGTATGGAGCGCTCATCTGAGTGTGCCCTGAGAACGAGATATGTGCAGCTCCCATTGGGATTTGTCGGCACATTCGGGCGGTGTAACTGGACTTGTTTTACCATTGTCGAGGATGTCTTGTAACCGGGATGCCCAGTCTGATTGGGTCTTCCTGGGAGAAGGAATATCCTTCGTTGACTGTGAGAGCTTGTGATGGGCTAAGTTGGGACACCCCTGCAGGGATTTGAACTTTCGAAAGCTGTGCCCGCGGTTATGGGCAGATGGGAATTTGTTAATGTCCGGTTGTAGAAAACCTGAAGTTGATCTTAATTAAAATACATCAATCGCGTGTGTAACCGTGATGGTCTCTTCTCGGTGGAGTCTGTGAAGTGAACATGGTGTTGGAGTTATGCTTGACGTAGGTTGTTCTAGGATCACTTCTTGGTCATAGTTGTTCGACCGTGCTTTTGCCTTCTCTTCTCGCTCTCATTTGTGTATGTTTAGCCACCATATATGCTAGTCACTTGCTGCAGCTCCACCACATAACTTTTACCCTTCCTATAAGCTTAAATAGTCTTGATCGCGAGGGTGTGAGATTGCTAAGTCTCCGTGACTCACAGATACTTCCAACAACCAGCTTGCAGGTACCGTTGAACCGTGCAGATGACGCAACCAAGCTCAAGGAGGAGCTCTATGAAGATCATGTTCTTTATGTTGTTCCGTTTTCAAGTTCATCAGTAGTTGAGCCAGTTGGGGTCGATCGGGGATCTGTGTAGCTTTTGGGGTAGTCTTCTTTATTTTGGTTCCGTAGTCGGACCTTGATTGTATCTAGATGATGTATTGCTTTATTCATGTATTGTGTGAAGTGGCGATTGTAAGCCAACTATGTATCTCTTTCCCTTATGTATTACATGGGTTGTGTGAAGATTACCTCACTTGCGACATTGCTTTCAATGCGGTTATGCCTCTAAGTCGTGCTTCGACATGTGGGAGATATAGCCGCATCGAGAGCGTTACATCCCTGCTCATCTTCAGTACAAGGAACATACTATACTACTATCATACTCCCTCCATTCCAAAATATATGTCTTGGTAGAGATTTCCACTAAGGATCACATACAGATGTATCCAGATACATTTTAGAGTGTCGATTCACTCATTTTGGTCCATATGTAGTCCATGGTGGAATCTATACAAAGACTTGTATTTAGGAACGGAGAGAGTACATATTAAAGAAGAACGGAAGAGGAACATGGTAAAGAAGAGCAAGCAGGTTTTGGATAATAAAATGTTGGTTGCGTAGTGCCCACACATGATGAACCAGAGCGCATTAAGAATGCAACTCCCAGCTGTCTCTTGACCATTTCAGGCAATTGGATGAACATCCTACGTCTCCCAACCCTTCTTCTTCCTCGTCTCTGATTCTTCCCATACAGAACACTACACGGGCCGCCGGCCGGACCACCGGCCCGCACCGCATGTGTTCCTCCGCCACCCCCACCCCCACCCCCGCCCCAATCCCCATCCGCGTCGAGTTTTCTTCGTTCGGCGAGGCCCCACAACCACCCGAGCCCCTTCGATCGCACCGGCGAACTCCGGCAAGCTCTGAAAAATTGACTGACCCAATTTTGAAATTTAGTCTACTGTGATTTAATTAGTGTGGAATATAAAAGGGGAAAACCATAAGCATTGGGAGTATAGTGTTGAGCGTGCCATGGAGGATCTGAATGTGCAAACCGGACAGAGGCAACTTCGCAACCAAGACAAGAAATCAGAGCAAAGCACTGGTGATCTATTTTCTTGCCGCGATAAATAAGTTGACCAGATACGAAAGAGTACCGCCCCTGGTGCGGCGCCGTGTACGCATCTGCTGAGAATTTGATGGTGCTACGGTAGCGATGGTTGTCAGCGGCGTGGAAGCATATCTAGGAGGGTAGACGGTGGCGGTGGGGCGTGGTGGACGAGATGGTCGTAGGAGCGGCGCCGGCAAGGTGGACGATGGCAGGGATGAAGCAAGAGAACGGGATGCAAGGATCCCGTTCCGAAGCCGTGGATGAGAGAGGTCGATCTCTTGTAATGGACGGCGGCGTTAGGGTATCAGCTCCGGCATGGTGGAGGAGGACGGCGGTGGATGGGGTGGCATACGGTGGCGGACGGAGGAGGGTGGGGTGGAGAGGGTGTTTTGGCGCCCACGGAGTATGAATGGGGAAAAGGGAGGTAGAGAGGAAGGGGGGAACCATGTATTCAGGGCGCGCTTGTCTCAAATGTGAGGAAATTTACAAACTTAGCCCCTTTTCAAATTTCTACTACATCACAGCAACATTAGTCGGTTGGGGATAGGACGGTAATCTCGCATACACCAAATATTTGCCGACGAGAGTTTGTTTTTGGCGCCCACCGTGTATGAATCCGGGTGAGAGGCAGTTACGTCACGTTTGGGTGAAATTACAAACCTACCCCTATCAAAACCTATAGAAATCTAGCAGCTAGGCTTTGCGTGGCAGGGATAGGCAGTAGTGATTTCCATCTCGCAGATTTTGGTTTCGGGCGATTACTGCGACTTTCCCCGCTTCGTTCAAATTTTGCAGAGTGCACGTTTACTGTGCCAACTCAATTCGAATCCCGTTTGTATTCTATTTTTTTCAGGCGGGATACATTTTCAATTGGAATTACATTCTATATAGATACTTTCAAAAGCACAACAAAGAATTCTGCTCCTTTATATGTATAATATGATTTACAAATACAACGATCTCGAAATCTTAAGGTTGAATTCGAAATTTTTTAACCAAATTATGTTCTACTAAAATGTATGGATTAGTAATATCTACATATTAAATAACATAGATGTGCGTGAATTCATACGAATATGCATGTTTGATAGATCAATTTTGGTTCGAGTATGGATTACATGTATCATCATCTCGAATTCAAATATTTGAATCCCTTTTTTGTTCACTCCTTTCACGCCCATCTCTCTCGCATGCATGCTCCTTCAGGTAGCTATCACTCTCTTTTCTCCAGCTCACCCGCATGCTCACTTCATGTTTCTCCTATCCTCACAAACATGGTCTCTCGACGTCTCCCTTGAGAAGTATCACACTCTCCCTATCATTATACATTACACGGTTTTCATTATCTCTCACGTCTCTACTGTTCTCTGGTATCACTCGGTACCTAAGCTTTCTTTTTCACCAACACACGCACAGTCTCCACTCGTCTTTCACTTTGTCTTTCTCTCTATGGGATTCTCTCACACACCCTATATGTCTCTACATATGACTCATACCACTAAAATTACTCTCTCTCTCTCTCTCTCTCTCTCTCTCTCCTATAGACACAACATTTTGCGGTCTCCTTTTCGTCTACATCCCAGACTGACATTATTCATTTGTTTACCGATCAGACAACCCCGACTACCGTCTCCTCTCTCTCTCTTGCAGACACACACACACACAACTCCTGCTTCCACTCCCCTTCCGGACTACAGTCTCTCTCTCTCACACACAAAACTCTCGCTTTCGCACCCCGACTCGTATTTCTCTCACAAACATTTATCGACTAGCTAGCCTCTAGATAGGTTTATACACCCGCACACTCGTGCTTCCACCATCGCATACATGTCTCTCTCCCGCTCCATGTACCTATGTAGATTTTTCTTCCCTTCTTGAGACACGCCCTCTCGATCGTGCACAGACACACTACCGCCTCATTTTAAGCTAATACCTATCGCACACACAGTCCTTTTGTCTTTGTCACACATGCACTCCGTCCTCCTCCACTCTCCCTCTCTCTCACACACACATGGGCTTTTTGCAACGACTAGCAAGATGCCTATGCGTTGCACGGAACATCAAGTTGCATTTGTATGAGTAGTTTATCTTGTGGGGGAAAAGGATGAACGAGGGAAGGCCTTATTTGCAAATGTGGAGAGGGTGTGGGTATCTTTTTGCAAAATTTCCATAGTTTCCTTCCTATCTGTCAGATATAGATCGGACGGCCTATATTGCAGGATGGCATTCACACGATCATCACCAACAATGCTTTTTATAAGAGTAGGGATAAGAAATAGAGTTGGTGCTGATGGTGGGCCTGCCATCCTACAATGTAGGTCGTCCGATTTATATCTAACGGATAGGAAGGAAAATATGGCAATTTACCCGCACTCTTCACCACATTTGCAGATAAGGCCTTCCCTCGTTCATCCTTTTCTCCCACAAGATCTTGATGTTCCGTGCAATGCATGGGCATCTTGCTAGTAAGAGTAGAAATTAGACACATACCACTTCTCGAATCTTGAAACCAACAACATTCCTCCCTTATCTCATCAAAACCGCCAAAGGAATATATTTTGAGTGAACATAACATATTTTTAGTGATATACGTATTTCAAAACTAGACTTTTTTTCTATCAAATCGGTGAATATGTATTAATCTACTTTGATCATGTGGCAACGCATTGGCACATTGCGAGTAGTTATTATAATTTTTTGGACACCAGACAAACGGTGGAGTACATATACGAAGAGAAGAGGCGCACACACGCAGTCGGCCTCTTGCTGTCTCGCACAAATGAGTGTTACGTAAAGGTGACATTAACAAATAAACCCTAAAACCCTAGGTGCACAATTGCTGCATTCGTAGGTACCAGGTACGTGGTGGAGCACCTTTGTAGGAATAGTCAGCTCGCGTGATAATTTGATCCGTAGGAGTTGATGGTCGGGACCACAGGTGAACGACTTGGAGCGCGGTGGATCACCAGTTGCCACAGATCGAGTAGCCATGTTTAAAATATCATTTTTAGCGGGGTTAAGAGTTCTGATTTTCAATGGCGCGTTATAAGTAATAAGTAGTTTTTAGAACGATTGGTATGGAGCGAAAATGGAATTCATAGTACAACGTACCTCTTTGGCGTATGGTTGTATGGTTTTTTTTTGCGATGGAGGTTGTATGGGTTTTTGTTGCGAGATGTTGAACCTGGTAGTTCTAGGGAAAATAATATGGTTTAGATTTACATGCTGGTTTTCAGTAATGAAAATCAGAAGGGGAAACCCTTCTTTGATTAAAAAAACTACTACCTCCATTCTGGTTTACTAGTCCCCATCGTACTTTCGGTCAAAGTTTGTCCACGAATTTTACTTGTAAAATGTGAATGGAAAACGAGATTTTGTTATACCCAAACAAAAAAGGACTGGAGGGAGTGATTGCTCTGACACGTATGCGACCTCTCATAGCGTAGGCATTGAACCGGCGCGCCGGCCAAGAGGGCCGCACTCGCTACAGGCCCGGCTGAGCACGCCTCCTCGCCGCGTGCAACCATCTTAAGACTGCCCCGCCTGCCTTCATTGAATCCGCGCGTGTGCCGGCAACGCGTCCTTCCGCGAGCCGGCAGGCATTTTAGAACACAAAAAATGACTAAAATATAATTAATTTACACATGGTCTTGACTTGTTGTGCTCGCACTGGTAGCAGGAACTAGTAGAGGATTTTCTTTATTTATAACTCTCCTCACATTTTTTTGGCTTTGAAGTGAATCATGGTTGTGGACATTATGTATGAATGTGCAGATATCTGTGAACATGAGTTTGATGTGGAAGTTGAACTTGGAATGTCGGGCTTGCGCGTGAACTATACCATGTCCAATGCTTCGTCTGTTATTGTTTGGAAAGTAATAGCTGTTATTACATGACCCGAAAAAACATTTTGTGCCACATCAGTAGATGCACGGACATCATAAAAGGCATGCTGACTGGAGAAACATTTGAACCTAGATATTATGAAGGAAATTTTGTATTGACAACAATTTTAGATAGCAGGAGACGCCTAGCCTGCTCTGCCTCTCTAGCTTATTTCTGGCTTCTTCCATCTCTTCTTTGGCTTGGGTGAAGAGAGCATCTGATTGCTCTTTTCGCTTCTTCAGGAACTCAGCTACATTCGCAAGGGCTGCTGCACGCTTTGTTTCAGCCTTTAATAATGCCACGACGACACGAACAGCTGATGACTCCACCTGGCTTGTGTGTAATCCAGCATCATTTGGGAATTTGCACCTTGTGTCTAATCCACCATCATTAGGGTACTCGCACCTTGTGTGTAATCTAGTCTCATTTTGGAAACATGATCTCGAGGTTGACCATACTTCCCTCCTCGCAGGACCTGCATCCTGACATGAGGTTACTTCTTTTTTAGATCAATACTTAGAGCAACCTAGATCCATTTAGTAGAAGCCAGATAAACAGAACTCGGAGAAGTGAATTCAAAAGGAAAAAAATAAAAAAAGACTACAAGGTGAGAACACCCACTTCCTACATCAAGCTAAAAACGAAAGCATTAGGATGATTAAGACTCTTCTTATTACACATCGAAGAACACCACGCTTAAGAGAAACAAAAACTACAACATATACACAACGAAGAACACACGGCTACACGAAAGTAATTGAAAGGGTGTTACTTACCAAAGCTCGTTTTACAGGTTCGGTGCAGCTCCTCTTTAACTTGCCACGCTCCTTGAAGATGTCCCTAATATCCCGTGTTTGGCCTTCATTGCTCCTCTGCATGTTCGCACTCGTGGTTTTAAAATCTCAACATAGCAAGAAAAATATACTACTAGTAATACTCGTGCATCTTGTGGGAAACATTAAAGCACTCGTCTGCCATGTTAGAGCATCTCCAACAGAATCGCAACGCGCGACGCTTTAAAAATCTCAAACCGGGTGTGGACGCGGAATCTACCTTCGAGACCTTGAATGCCACGTGGATCCTGCAATCTGAAGGAGCAATTTGGGTCAGTCGACTCATGTGATCCGTTTGATGCAACATGGATGGCTAGAAGGGCTTCTTCCACCTCTTCTGCCGTTTTCTTCCTTCGCTCCATCGAACTTCTTTCACAAATGGACTGACCCAAATTATACTACTAGTACGAACGTATTAAGTACAGTAGGAACACAAAGATACGAGCAGTAGTACCAACTACAAGAAGAACGGTAGTAAGACATAGTACTAGTACTACTGTACGTACTAAAGAGTTCAAATAATGAGAAAGAACATAAACATAGTTCTGCTGGGTCCTCAGCACAACACACCCTTGAAAATAAACTAAGCAACTAGTCTGCTTGACACTTCAGTAGAACCAGCATGAGCGACGACACTGCCACCTAGTCGGAGTCCGAGTCCACGTCCTCGACTTCGTCCTCGTCCCTCTTCCTCTTCCTCTTGGCCGACGCTTCTTTACTTGAAACGGACACTGGGCTCTGCTTCTTGATCCAACCCTTGTAGATATTTAAACAAAGGTAGGCATCCATTGCTGTGTACAGGATGTGATCTTCATCTAATGTCTTCGACTCCCATGCATGATGAAACTCGTGATGAGGTTTCTTCAGTTTAGCGTCGAAGGATCAATCATGGTTGCTGCCAGGATCAGCATTGAAGGTTGAGAGGAGGACACCAAGCTTGCCTTCTGGAGATCGAAGGGCTGGCCTACAACGAGACCTATCCGACACAGGACATCCCTGTTGTTCTTAAAGCCTATATTAACGAATTTCACTCTTTTGTCCTTGAGGAAGTTCTTAAAATCCTGGCACTCAACGTCGGACTGGCATATGTGGTAGACCAAGCAAACGTTATGTACGGAAACCTGGATCACGGCGGGCTTCTTCCTCTCTTCGTCCTTTAGATCCTTCTATCGTCCCAGAACTGTGGTGTACTCAACATCTGGCCCAGCGACCCACTCATCCGTTGAACTGTTGAACATGCGTAGGAAGCGAGCAAGCCATGCTTTCACCGTATTGGATCCATGTGTGTAGATGACGATGAACTGATCACCGGTGATGGCTCTAACCTGGTACTCAGCGGCGACCATGGAGATTTGGGAGGCCATGGATTTTGGAGGAGGGTTAGGAGAAGTTGAACTATTGTACCCCGCAAAAAAAACTGGGAGCGAACTAATGTGAAAGGACGGGACGACTGGGAGCGAACTATTGTAAGGTAGAAGACAGGGACAAGTAGGGCGTGCGAACGGCGTGGGGTTGCTGGCTTGCCCGGTGGATAAATGGCTGCAAGCCCCCAAAGAGTTCTCGAGAACTATGCAGGACCCACTAGATGTCATGTCTACTAGACCCATATTGTAGGCCTGACGGTATAGCTTCTGCCTGTTCGCACGCCATGCCGGCGCGTGGATGTAACTTCACTTAATTCCGTCAAACGTCGTGACTCCCACGACCTTCGCCTCCCTCAAGCGGTCGCGCCCTTTGAGACTTCGACCGGCTATAAATGAGCAATTTTTTTGCCTTTCTTTAGACAAGCAAATTTTTTTTGCCTACTCCGCATGCATGATACTCCCTCTGGTCCTTTCTACTCCCGTCAACCATTTGCAAAGTGTTTGACCAAATTTATACTTTTTTAACACCACCTTATATTAATTAACCAGCCACACCAGTACACTCATTCGATACAATATTCGCCACACAGGGCGGTACGTTATTTACAAGAATACCATCTAATCTATTGTCAAAGCTATACTTAGCGATTAAGTGTGCCACCTTATTGGCCGAACGGCTAATCTTTGACAATTGAATATTGTTGATCAACTTCGAGATGCTCAACGCTTTCATCTTCAGGTCACGCATAGCAGACCTGTCATAGTCCCCCGATGCAAGAGATGCTACCACAAAAGCGCAATCAGTCTCTAAAATTACAGGATTATGAAGAGAAATACCTATGTAGAGACCGTCAATGGAAGCCCTAAGCTCCGCTTCCTCCATGCTTTGACAAGCATCAATGAAATCCCATGACCAAATTTATACTAAAAATATCAATATCTACACTACTGATTATAATGAGTATAAGAACTACGTTTTATAATGAGTGTAAAAATATTGATTAGACATTGTGAATGTTGACACATTTTTCTATAAGTCTGGTGAAAGTAGAGGTACATTGACTTCAGACAAAACTTAAATGCACAATGCAGACTAGTTCCTCTGTCCAGGTGCGTGCCATGTCCTATCTTGTCATCACAACAAGGTTAGCTATTAGACTACCACTACCTCCCTTCTAGTTTAAAGGGCTCGATTCAAAAATTTCGCCTACTCTTAGCAACATAGTAGAGGCGGTGGAATAGTTTTTGAAGTTTGCAAAAGTACACAACTAGTGCTATTGTTCTTCAAAAAAATGTGTTTACCAATGCATGCATGAACACTAGTTACTCTAACCCCCTCTCTTCTTTAATTCTTTACCACATCAGCATGTTTGCTATTCCCGTGTGCATGATACCAGCTAAGATACCACCATTATGGCCAGCCTTAATCATTGCATGCAATAATTTAGTGCACCTTGAAATATGAACATGTGTGGGGCGTGTATGTTTTTAATGACTTGAGACTATACCTAGCCCGGCATGCAAGATGACTTATTATGCACCGTTCCCCATACTTGTAGGAAGCCCGTGTGAAAAAATTTGCATGCATGACTCTCCTTCCCCCACGCTCGTCCAATCCGTTGTGACCAGCAATATTTCCACCCCTTCGCTCCCCCGTAATTTACTCCAACAAATATGCCCACGTAGCTCTTACTTAACTGCAGGTGCATTGGGTCAGTGACATATGGGCCCAAAAGGGGTCTGGCCCACATGTCAGTGACGCAACTGGACCTGCAGTTAAGTGAGTGCAGCTCAGTCCATATCTTACGTACATGTGCCGTTGCTCTCTATAAATATTGCGCCTCCCACGAGATCGCTATCGCCTCCCCCTCACGTTCACGTTCATCGCTATCTCCTCCCCCTCCCTCTCACGTCGACCACCATGGCATCGCCCCTCCCAAGCCCTAGGAGCCCCTCGCTCCACCGCGCGGACGGTCACGCGTCGCCGTTCCGTTCCTCGCCGCCACTAGTCGAGGAGGACGCGCCGGCGTTCCGCTCCTCGCCGCGACATGTCGAGGTGGACGTGTTGGAGTTCCCAATCTCGCCAGCACGTGTGCCGGAGGATGCGTCGGCTCCCCGCTACGAGGAGAACACCGCGCCGCCGGCCGAGCCCCCCAGCCTTGAGGAGCTTTGGAAAGAAATGGATGTCGCCCTGTGGGAGGCTTTGCCTCCAACAGAGCGCGCCAAAATAGAGGTGGAGAAGAAGGCCGAGGAAGAGAAGCGCACCGCGGAACAAGCTGCCTAGGAGGCCTTTGTTGCGTCCAAGAGAGTCAGGCTCGTGCGAGGGCCGTGAGGGTGGCGAAAGACGCCTGTGCCGACGCCCTGAGTGCAGTACGTGGACCGGGTGCACGCTTCCAGTGAGGAGGAGTACCTGTTGGCGCCGGATCACCACACCGGTGAGATTGCGCTCGCCCGCCGGCAAGCCGCCAATCAGCACCTCGCGAGTTGCGAGGATGAGGAAGAGGCGTTGTGTCGGCGCACTGGGAAACGGCCGCGCACCAAGGCACTCGTGGCGCGCTGCAAGCGCTCCTGCGAGCGCTGTGGCTTTTAGGAGGAGTATAATTTTTGTTTCGTAAGGCGATCTCATTAGTTTTTGGAAGCAAATCATAAATCCTGAACGTTCAGGAATTTTTAGCGTCCTTAATTAGGTATGTAAAAGGGAAAGTTTGGAAACCTTGTGTATTCGTACGAATTTTGCAAGTACGTGCATATAGCACAAACTTTCCTATATACTATCGCACTACACGTCTCTCTCGATATATGCTTGCAGACTGTGCTACTCCCTCCATCCAGGTCAATAAGTCATCTTTGGTTGTGCACCGTGACCAAGAAGGAGGGAAGACTTATACACCTAGACGGAGGGAGTACTACTATTACTTAGTACGTGCAAATGCACGTTTTAACATTACTATGCGGTTTTTGTAAAAGTAGAAAAACAACACTAGTCAAGCTTGTGAAACGATTCTATGCAAAACAAATGCAAAAATGCTCGTTTGATTGTTTAATTTTAGCTTCCTTCTCTATGGTTATTTCTCTGTCGTACTTTGTACGGAGTATCTCACTGGTTGGAAAGGCATGCAAATTCCCAAACCGCTTCCTACACCCTGTATCGAATTTTTTGCCTAACAAGTTGTGCCGTGCAATTGGAATTCCAACTTGAGTACTACTACTAGTAGGAGTACCAGGGGCCAGTTCTTTTAGGCTTCTAGATTAGTAATCCCATAACTGCGCCTAAGTGTTTTGGGATTATTTGGTTTTCGTAAGATGACTTACACACCTAGACGGAGGGATTACAATGGTGAGGAACAAACCAGTTAAATCTTTGGTCAAAATTTAGCACAAATTACAATGGTGATGAATAAACTAGGATGGAGTAGTAGTTTAGAAGCCCAAATAAATGGGTGAGGCGCCTTATTGTTACTCTCCACTGTGACTAGTCTTGTGGGAAAAGCTGGGGAAGCCGCCAAAAGAACTGGCCCTAGGAGTAGTATCTAGGGATCGAGTGTGCAAGATGAACCAGAGAAAGTAAATGCAGAGAGATGAAATGCAAAAAAGATGGAGGGATGTGATGGTTGCTTGTCCGTTTATTTTACCAGGCCACTTATTACTGGGAGTGGTTGGGTTTTGTGATATGACGGCTTTACTGCCACGCCACGCGTGGGGTGAGAGGTGAGACTCCCGTGCAACGCCGCCCTCTACACTTGTACTACATCGGTCGTGGTTTATTAGTCCCCCATTGAATTTGACTGAAGATTTAACTGACAAAATGTTAGTGCATCTCAACAAAAACTATATCGTTGGATTCGTATTTGAACATAGTTTTTGAATGATATAATTTTAGGTGACATGCATCAACATTTATCGTACTATATATAATGTTAGTTCAATTTTTGGTCGTACTAATCTATAGTAGTAAGGTGCCCGTGCATTGCACCGAAGAGTGAAATGCATTGATTGGGGAGTTGTTTATTTTGACAAAGGATGTGGGGGTCATCTCATGTGTAACGGGTATCGATAGGTTTCTTCGGATATTATTCATCTCTAGAGCTCACAAACATCCGGGTCAAGTAGATAAAAAGGTATCTTTTGCAAACAAAAGCGTTCAACTGTTCAACCTGCGTCCAAAACTTGTGAAGAAATAACACTTATTGTGCTTTGCAAGAAATGATCTTTAAGAATTAGTTTTTGAGTATCGATTGTTATACATGTTAGCTATAGATGACATGGCACTTTCTTATAGTCAACAGTTGGCTATACTATTAAGTAATATTAACCATGCCCTTATACACCTAGACGGAGGGATTAAATCAGGATGACTTGCAAGCGGGCAGAGGAGATGTAAGAAATGGTTCATCGTAAGTCTCTCACCAGTACTGCAGTAAAAATTCATACATGGAAGATTCTAGACTAAACCATAAACGGATACACTTTTATTCATGTGCGATACTCCAATAGAGCAAGATCCTGCATGGAAGTCTCCACATGCTTAGACAGCGGATTACATGACTAATGATCAACATTTAACTTGATAACGCGTATGTCCAGGTGAACCTCCTTGGAGTCCCCGTGCAACGCGTCGACGGGTAAAGGATGCCATGGGTTTTGTAAGTACACATTGGCGGGATAGTCCCAGCTCCCCAGAGTCCAAGTCCGTTCGATGAGGCCGGTGTCGCCGCCCACGCAACTCGGAGGGGTAGTAACACTGGCCACGCACCTGTACATCGGCCTCGTGTCAGTGTCAGTGTTAGTGGCGTCGCCCCTGACGCACATTACAGAGACGGGGCGGCGGCCTGCGCGGGCCTCGCCGGTGCCCATGATCAAGAGGAGGACGCTCCATCCTCCTCTGAGACTAGCACGCGGCGGTGATCCTCCAGCGACTACGACATGGTGAACGGGTAGCATGTCTCGTACTTGATGTTCTCTGCCAAGGGCCAGCAGTGACCGTTGCACGCATCCGTGAGGTGTGCACCATGTCCGCCGGCGAGCCACAAAAGGGCATCGGGCACTCATAGCAGTGGACGAAGTGCTCCTTGGAGGCATCGACCAGGCTCTCCATGAAACGGGAGTGGCTATAGGGGACGTTGCACTAGTTGAATATATGAGCAAGTTACTACGAGATTTAATCCGAATAAGCACAAAATAAATCATGAATTCTACCACGATTTTGAACAGGAAGGACAGAAACACATACGATGCAACGGGAGCAGCACCGTTGCCATTGAGGTTGTCGCCCATGTCCAAACACCACGTAGATATGGTTTTTGAGCATGGTTCATAGTCATTCCATGCTCGGGCATTGAAGTTTGTAACTATTTTAGCTTAGAATATACTACTCCTCTACTACTCAACTACTCTACTCAAGCAAGTTAGGGCATGACACTGTAGGGAGTACCAGTACTGTGATCACTCAAGCAAGTTGTCTGGCATCGACATGACCCTACGGTGCTGGTGTGTGTCTCGTAAGTCAAGCGACGTGTTGTAGTCATCATCACCTGTCCACTTCCCGCAGCACATATTTGCTTCTCCATCTTTGTCCGTATATAATCTCGTCCAATCTTCCATACCCGCTAAGGCGCCTCCCCCCTCGTCCGAAACCCAAGCACTAACAATGGCAGAACCGAGCAGCATCCGCCAAAAGAGTGGCTGGAATTCGCTCCCCACAGAGGTAATCAAGCTCATTGTTTCGCGTGTGGACAATCTCAGTACCATGCCGCTCGCCACGTGCTCGTCGGGGCTGTACCGTTTACTCAAAACCCTCAGGCCGGAGCTTTTTAAGCCAGCTACTTGCTTGCTGATTCCGCCTGATCTTCAGAAACGGCGTGTCACGCAACATAACGATCTTAGGGTAGCGAGCATTAACCCCCTTGACTGCGATCCGATCCCCGTCAGCCTCAACTACATTAACGGTACTGGTCGGCATGAACACGTCTTGGATGGTGCTCGTCGACGGTTGCCACAGCTAGATGCTCGTGGAGGTCTACACCCGGTGATTGATCCCCCTTCCTTCGATTAACACTGCACTACTTCGGCACCGCGGCCCAGAATACTCGGAATCTTACAGTAGCCAACATGATACCAAGTTTGATTTGCTCAAGGTTGTAATCTGCCAAGTGCCCACAAGATCTGCGAATTATAAATTCAGGCTAATTGCGTTCTTCAACCGCGGTCTCGCCTATCTGATAGGTCACTGTGGTAAGTGGATAAATCTGCACGTGCATCGCAGGATCATACATCCTCCATGGTTCTCTGATGCCATTGAACACAAGGGCTTCATTTACGCTGTCGACTCCTTCTATGGCTGGACGTATTGCTGGCCTACTCCATTCATCGCTACAAACGGCTGTTATAGCAGTATGTTAGTTTCCTATGATATCATGGTGGCTTGCTTATATTACTGTCAACATTTGCTGAAAAAATATTCATGCTCATAACATGTTGTTCTTAAGATTGACTAAATCAAGATCCCTTTTTTATTTGACTCCAACTTGATATGATGTTGTAGGCCGCCTGGTGTCCCTACCCTTCCTAATTCCAGAACCTTTCAAAGAAAAGCGGCATGGCAGTTGCAGGTGGTTCCTGGCTCAATCAGACGATGGCGAAAGATTGGTGATTGTTCGCACGTACCGGACGTGTTATTTCGCAGAATACAATCACAGTCACTGCAAGGTCTTTGAGCATGATCCCAGCTTCCCTGGGCCTTCAAGAATTTTTGACTGGAGGCTGGTAACTAGAGATGCTCTCTGTTTGTCGGACTGAATTATATGATTAACCAGGAGATAACCAATGACAAGGATCATGATGGCAGCGCGGTTTCGTTCATCAGGCAAAACTGTGTGTACACAGCGTACCATGCGTCTCTGCATGCACCATACCCTAATATGTGCCGCCACGCTCTGCAGCCCAAAGTAGGAGAGAGGGTCGCAAGTATCAGACTTCAACCTGCTGGCTGGAGTTTCCCCCGTTAGGCACCCATCTGGTTCAAGCCGTCAGCCAATCTCCACAGCTTAACAAATAGTAACGTCTAACTGAGCCAGTTAGTTAGATGCATACACTTGGTGTAGTAGGATCTTTATTTAGTTTGATGCATACACTTATTATTTTTTGGTAGCCCTTTTGTAATGATGGCTGATGTTTGGTTTGGAAGAGAGAGCTGCGTCTTCACTCTTCTGGCCTGCTTACTGCTTCTGTTGCACCCCCAGCCATGGTTGTTGCTACTGCTGCTGTTTTCAATGTACAATCAGTAGTATATTTCGACTGTTGGTTGAATAAATATATTGTTAGAACGACAAACACAATGTTTTGGAAGTCGTTGCATGGTTCGATCCTTTAGTGCCCCGTACCGTACGTAGCGCATACTATTTTTCGTACGGAACACATTTTCCACTTGTTGATAACGTGTAGCCCACTGATGAAGGCCCAATAGAGAAGCCCATAATTAACTGGAAGGGAGGCTCTCACATGAATCCGGCCCAGGTACATGCTCATGGTCCCCTAAACATAAATAAGTAAATAAATAAACCTAAATGATCATGCACCAGTTCTTTGGGAAAATAGGTAGCCCAGTATTTCTTTTTGAAGAATACCCAAGCTAGGCCTATTTGTTTTCTCCGAATTACTGGGCTGCAAATCTTTCAAGATGAGGAGGGATGCATTCTGGCCTGGCTTACGAGTATGGTCAATGTCTATTAAAAGTAATATCAAAAGGGGTTGAAAATTCCAAAAAAATTATAGCAAATGGGATATAAGTTTCTTTTTTTTTTGTTTTTATTCTTCACTAATATCTTATACGTATTTCATTGGATTTAACATGACATAGTACTAATTTATTTTTAAATATGTTTTAGAATGGCTATTAATTTTTGGATTAAGAATATTTCGTTCTCGAGCAAAAATTTGTGAATTTTCAAAATTTCCCACATATTTAGTTAATTTTTTGACCCTGGTACTGACCAGAAAATGGCCAGCAATTCTAAAAATGGAAAACGGGCTACAATAAATTCCATATGAATTAGCAAATCAGTAAAAATTATAAAAATAATAGCAAATGGGCTGTACACGTCACAGATTTCGAGGCTGACTTGTTTACGCAAGGCTTTGTTAGTGAACACACGATTCTAGCAGCAGTGACTGTTGGATGTCCATCCAACGGCCGACGTGCTTCTTCAATCTCTGATCTTCCTGCACCAGCCGCCTAAACTAGCGCCGACGGGACTGCCTGCTCCCTCCTCTTGTGGCCTGCTACGTCTTGAGCTTGCGTTGGTTTTCCCAAAAGAGGAAGGGATGATGCAACAGAGTAGCGTAAGTGTTTCCCTCAGTTCTTGAGAACCAAAGGTATCAATCTAGTAGGAGGCTACTCGCAACCAACGCGATTAGGGGTTGTCAAGCCCTTCACGGTCACTTACGAGAGTGAGATCTGATAGATAGAATATTTTTGGTATTTTTTATATAAAGATGCAAGGTAAAAAGTAAAGGCAATGTAAATAGCAAAACAATATAAAAGTGATGGAGATTAATATGATGAGAATAGACCCGGGGGCCATAGGTTTCACTAGTGGCTTCTCTCAAGAGCATAAGTATTCTACGGTGGGTGAACAAATTACTGTTGAGCAATTGATAGAATTGTGCATAATTATGAGAATATCTAGGCATGATCATGTATATAGGCATCACGTCTGTGAAAAGTAGATCAAAACGATTCTGCATCTACTACTATTACTCCACTCATCGACCGCTATCCAGCATGCATCTAGAGTATTAAGTTAAAAACAGAGTAATGCCTTAAGCAAGATGACATGATGTAGAGAGATAAATTCATGCAATATGAAATAAACCCCATCTTGTTATCCTCGATGGCAATGATACAATACGTGCCTTGCTGCCCCTTCTGTCACTGGGTAAGGACACCGCAAGATCAAACCTAAGCACTTCTCCCATGGCAACAACTACCAATCTAGTTGGCCAAACCAAACGGATAATTCGAAGAGACTTGCAAATATAACCAATCATACATAAAGAATTCAGAGAAGATTCAAATATTATTCATAGATAGACTTGATCATAAACCCACAATTCATCGGTCTCAACAAACACACCGCAAAAACAAGATTACATCGAATAGATCTCCACGAGAGAGGGGGAGAACTTTGTATTGAGATTCAAAGAGAGAGAAGAAGCCATCTAGCTACTAACTATGGACCCGAAGGTCTGAGGTAAACTACTCACACTTCATCGGAGAGGCTATGATGATGTAGAAGCCCTCCAGGATGACATCCTCTTCCGGCGGAGCTCCGGAACAGGCCCCAAGATGGGATCTCATGGATACAGAAAGTTGCGGCGGTGGAATTAGGTTTTTGGCTCCTATTCTGATCGTTTGGGGGTACGTGTGTATATATAGGAGGAATAAGTATGCCGGAGGAGCAACGAGGGGCCCACGAGGCAGGGGGCGCGCCCTGGGGAGGGGGGGCGCCCCCACCCTCGTGACCACCTCTTTTGTTCCTTGGAGTAGGGTCCAAGTCTCCTGGATCACGTTCGGTGAGAAAATCACGTTCTCGAAGATTTTATTCCGATTGGACTCTGTTTGATATTCTGTTTCTTCGAAACACTGAAAGAGGCAAAAAAAACAACAATTCTGGGCTGGGCCTCCGGTTAATAGGTTAGTCACAAAAATAATATAAAAGTGGAAAATAAAGCCCAATATAGTCCAAGACAGTAGATAATATAGCATGGAGCAATCAAAAATTATAGATACGTTGGAGACGTATCAGGCATCCCCAAGCTTAATTCCTGCTTGTCCTCGAGTAGGTAAATGACAAAAAAAAATTGATGCGGAGTGCTACTTGGCATAATTTCAATGCAAATCTTCTTAATTGTGATATGAATATTCAGATTAGAAAGATTCAAGACAAAGGTTTATATTGAGATAGAAAATAATAATACTTCAGGCATACTAACAAAGCAATTATGTCTTCTCAAAATAACATGGCTAAATAAAGTTATCCCTACAAAATCATATTGTCTGGCTATGCTCCATCTTCCCCACACAAAGTATTTAAATCATGCACAACCCCGATGACAAGCCAAGCAATTGTTTCATACTCTAACTTTTTCAAAACTTTTTCAATCTTCACGCAATACATGAGCGTAAGCCATGGATATAGCACTATGGGTGCAATAGAATGGTGGTTGTGGAGAAGACAAAAAGGGAGAAGATAGTCTCACATCAACTAGGCGTATCAACGGGCTATGGAGATGTCCATCAATAGATATCAATGTGAGTGAGTAGGGATTGCCATGCAACGGATGCACTAGAGCTATAAGTATATGAAAGCTCAACAAAAGAAACTAGTGGGTGTGCATCCAACTTGCTTGCTCATGAAGACCTAGGTCAATTTGAGGAAGCCCATCATTGGAACATACGAGCCAAGTTCTATAATGAAAGATTCCCACTAGTATATGAAAGTGATAACATGAGAGACTCTCTACTATGAAGATCATGGTGCTACTTTGAAGCACAAGTGTGGTAAAAGGATAGTAACATTGTCCCTTCTCTCTTTTTCTCTCATTTTTTTATTTTTTTATATGGCCTTTCTCTTTTTTTTATTTGGTCTTCTTTGGCCTTTTTTTTATTTTTCGTCCGGAGTCTCATCCCGACTTGTGGGGGAATCATAGTCTCCGTCATTCTTTCCTCACTGGGACAATGCTCTAATAATGATGATCATCACACTTTTATTTTTCTTACAACTCAACAATTACAACTCGATACTTAGAACAAAATATGACTCTATGTGAATGCATCCGGCGGTGTACCGGGATATGCAATATGACAATGATGGATGTGTCATGATGAACTACTTGGTGGAAAGTTGCATGGCAATATATCTCGGAATGGCTATGGAAATGCCATAATAGGTAGGTATGGTGGCTGTTTTAAGGAAGGTATATGGTAGGTGTATGATACCGGCGAAAGTTGTGCGGTATTAGAGAGGCTAGCAAAGGCGGAAGGGTGAGAGTGTGTATAATCCATGGACTCAACATTAGTCATAAAGAACTCATATACTTATTGCAAAAATTTAGAAGCTCTCAAAGCAAAGTACTACGCGCATGCTCCTAGGGGGATAGATTGGTAGGAAAAGACCATCGCTCGTCCCTGACCGCACTCATAAGGAAGACAATCATTAAATAAATCATGCTCCGACTTCATCACATAACGGTTCACCATACGTGCATGCTACGGGAATCACAAACTGCAACACAAGTATTCTTTAAATTCACAACTACTCAACTAGCATGACTTTAATAATATCACCTCCATATCTCAAAAAAATTATCATGCTTCAATCTTTTCTTAGTACTCAACACACTCAAAAGAAAGTTTCACAAATCTTGAATACCAAGCATATTATTATTAGGCAAATTACCATGCTATTATGAGACTCTCAAATTAATTTAAGTGAAGCATGAGAGATCAATAGTTTCTTTAAAACGAATCCACCACCGTGCTCTAAAAGACCTAAGTGAAGCACATAGAGCAAAATTATCTAGCTCAAAATATATAAGTGAAGGACATAGAGCAAAATTATCTAGCTCGAAAGATATAAGTGAAGGACATAGAGCAAAATTATCTAGCTCAAAAGATATAAGTGAAGCACATACAGTATTCTATCAAATTTTAATTCATTTATGTCTCTCTCAAAAGGTGTGTACAGCAAGTACTAGCAAACAAAGACACAAATAATACAAGACGCTCCAAGGAAAACACATATCATGTTGGTGAAAAAAAATATAGCTCCAAGTAAATTACCGATGGAAGTGGACGAAAAGAGGGGATGCCTTCCGGGGCATCCCCAAGCTTTAACTTTTTGGTGTCCTTGGATTATTTTGGGGGTGCCATGGGCATCCCAAAACTTAGGCTCTTCCACTCTGAAGTAGAGCATCCCAAGGTCATCCCCATGGACCTACCATCGTCTCATCAAGTGCCTACCGGACCCATGACTCGATCACGTGCAAGAGCCCTTGAAACCGAGGTGACATCTCTCCTCTCACAATTCCACTTCGATGCGCATGAAGCATGGCTACTACCTCATATGGATACTTTGTGCATACTCAGGTACAATGGAGAAACTAAGGAGCAAGGACAAGAAGAAGGGGAAGATGGACGAGAAGACGGAGAAGAAGAAGGGATGCAGGAAAAGTCCCAGCCACCGGACGACCGGCCGGGACCGGACGTCCGGCGCCTGAAGCCTCAGCCGAACCACAGCGAGCGGACGTCCGGCCCAGACCGGACGACTGGGGCCCAGCACCGGAAGTGAACGAGCGGACGTCCGGTCCGGACCGGACGACCGGCGCACCAGCACCCGAGCCAACATCAGCGGAAGTCCAGAGCAACCGAACGTCCGGCACCCCCATCACAGAGCAGAACCAGCAGACGACCGGAGGTCACCGGACGTCCGGCAGCTCCTGAGACATCGGACGACCGGTCCCCAGCGGGCGTCTGGTATCTGGCTGTGTCCAGATTCGGGCCCGAGGCCCATGTATCCCTTCACGTCGCCCCCTTTTGCTCTTAGACTATAAATAGACCCCCCATTCATCCTAGCTAGGGTTAGCATTGGTTTAGCTCATACTTTGAGATAGAGCTTCGGTCATCCATCCTGATCTCCTCCTCGAGAGAGACTGCGGCCCCTCTTCGGAGATGATCAACTTGGATTCTAGACCCCCTCTTGGGCGGCCCCATCAAGACCTCCTTCTAGGAGAAGGACCGGTTACTTGTATCATTCTTTGTTGACCTTGGATCATCGTGTATCTCTTTGTGTTTAGAGGATCTAGCACATGTGTAATTGAATCTTGTTGGTTTGAGTGTTTCTCTCGTGTTTTCCCTCGTGAATCCCCTCGTGTTCTTCGTGTTTCTCTTTGGGATCCGCTCCTTTCGTGAAAGATCGGGCATCTAGGGTCTCACCCAACATCATCTTGGATCAGAGCCAGGTTGTCTCTTGATACCATCATCTTGGTATCATGAGCAAGGTTGATCACGATTTCGGAGCCCCCTCTTCGTTTTTCTAGCTTGATTTTGTTGTTTTTCCTCCTAATCCTAAAATCCCCACAAAAATAGCCCCATAAATTTTTCTTGTGTTTTGTGTGTTTTGATGATGTTTTGTTGGTTTTGATCTGTGAATTTGTTGCGTTGCAAGTAGATCTAGCCTTCCCCCACCATCTCCACCTTGAAATCCCTCCCAAATTCCCCCCAAAATCACCTCCCGGATCTAAAATCTCGCGTTGACCCCGACCACTAGACGACCGTGACATCATCGGACGTCCGGCGACCCAGGAAGCACCGGACGTCCGATGTTACCGGACGACCGGCGACCGGACATCCGTCCATGCCCGGACAACCGCTACTTCCACAACATCATCCGCTACACCACCTCCAACTTCCACGAAACCATCCCAATATCCCTACCCACACCACCACCTAACCGCCACCTACTCCGACGATTCTGGTCGCCCTTGGTTTTGAGAATTTGAGTTGCGGTACCATATCCTTTTGTGTTTTGGCTATCTAGGTACGGTCCGACATCGACATCACCGCCGCTCATTTTCGCCACGGACGCGTCATCAATACCGGTCATCAACAACGACCACCTCGACAACGACTTGATATTCGTTCCACCATTTTGACACCATACCGGAAGCAAGACCGGTAACCTCATCTTGGTATTGGACATATCACTCTTGCCATCACATTGTTAGCCATCATCGCCTTACTCCTTTGCATTGCTTACCCATCGAGACTAGCCATTGAGTATTGCCGGCAACGAGACTTGTGCACATTAGTGATCATACTTCCCATAGAATACATACATACATCATTGTTGCCTATATTGGTATCATCTCTTGTGTCACAAAACTGTCATCGCATACTCACTTGCTATATTGGTTCGTCAAGCATTGCATGAGAAAAGAGCTCAAACATCAAAGAGCCAACCAAGCTTTTAAGCAAAGAGGAAAGATAAGCAAAGAGATTTTAAGCAAGAACCATAGCATCATACAACATTAAGATTGTCATACTCGATCATGTTGGATCATATCATAGCAACACCATGCATAAAACATATTTGGGATAGAAGTCGTTGCATTTTTTCTAAGTAGGTTGTGCACAAGTTCTTGTATCCTCCTATCGTGCAATCGTGCTAGCGTATCTCTAGTGTTGTGCAACAAGAGCATTTTTGTGGATTCCACATTTTGGCTCACCCTTGGTTGCACAAGCCCACTTATCTTTTTGTGTGTGTGTTTCTGTGTACCATATATGCTTGGTCTACTTGTTACATTGCATCTTGCGAATCTTCTCCAACATTATTCAATCTTTCTTACATTCACATTAAAAATTGTGCCACCATCCTAACCAAGCTCCACCATAAGCTTTTACTTGTGTAGGTGTGAGAACCGACAAGAATTGGTACCAATTGTGCTATTTCCTTGTTACACATTGGAGTCATCTTTGATCCATTGTCAACATCGGTCAAGGTACATTTCATATTGGTTCTTCCCTTTATTCCACTCATACTTGTCTTGGAATGATGGATAGGCCAAGTACTTCTATGAACCCGCTCTTCATGGAGCAAGACGACGACATGAACTCCTTCATCACCAAGAGTCACCTCTTTGGTGCACAGCGTGCTTTGCATCAAGAGCAACAAGCTATGAGTGAACGCATCGACAACCTTGCCGCTGACTTGCGACTTACCGAGCAACGTACAAGGGATTACTTTGACAACAATCTCGATGATCACAAGCAAGAGAATGACGCAAGGATGGACGAGATTCACGCTTTGTTGCTCAACAGCTCTTCTTCCACTTCAAGAAGGAGCCGTTCAAGTCGACACTCCGATGACACCATCTCCGGTTCAAGTACACCGACATCGAACACTCTTCGACGAGCCGCGCGCAACGAGCGTCAAGCAAACCTCAATCCACTTCGAGACACCGACTCGGAAGAACATTGACGACATCAAGGCGAACAAGCCTTTGTGCTAGCTTGAGAGCGGCAACGCCAACGTCAACACGAACAAGAGGAGCGAGCGTGACAACATCAAGATGCACAAGACGCCGAGGCGGAACGCCAAGAACAACAACTACGTTAAGCTCAAGCACTAGAAGCGCAACGTGCCCTTCATGAATCAAGTCGTGCCGTAGCCGACCGAGGCCGACAAGCTCGACTACATCAAGAGCACTTCGCGATGAAGCTCAAGAAAGAATTTTCCAAAGACGTGTGCGTCAACAAGCTCCTCGTCCAGATAGACAAGAGCCTCGTCAAGATAGACAAGCTCCCCCTCAAGTCCATCGAGAACAAGAAGACAGTGGACCCAATCCTCGCCAAGAGCAACATGAGGAAGACTTCCAACTTCGTCAAGAGCACCACGAGTTGGACAATCATCTACAACATGGGCGTCATCATCCCCGACCCCAACACAATGAAGAGCAACGCTACGACAAGCTCAAGTTCACCATGCCCAAGTCAACGGAAGCAACGATCCCGAAGAATACCTTTCATGGGCATTGAAAGTTGACAAGATCTTCCATTTGCACAATTATGAAGAAGAGAAGAAGATCGCGATGGCATCCCTTGAGTTCCAAAACTATGTCCTCATTTGGTGGGAACAAGTCATTGAGCGCCGCGAGGCAAGAGGTGAACCACCCATCACCACTTGGGCACAAATGAAGGATGTCATGAGAGCATGATTCGTGCCAAACTACTACAACCACGACCTCTTCAAGAAACTTCAACAACTCAAGCAAGGCACCAAGAGCATTGAAGAGTACTACAAGGAAATGGAGATTGCCATGATACGAGCCAATGTCAAAGAAGATGATGAGCAAACTATGGCAAGGTTCTTGAATGGACTCAATCATCCTATCAATAAGATCGCCGACTTCCAACCATACTCGAACCTCATCGAGCTAGTGCATCAAGCTACCAAAGCGGAATGGCAAGTACAAGACGACTTCAAGTATGCCAAGTTCTCATCCAAGTCCTATGGCCTCTCCAACAATCAAGCTTGAACGACTCCAACACCTTCTACCTCAACCAAGCCTTCTACAAGCAACGGCGACAAGTCAAGTTACAAGAAAGCTTCGACAGGCTCAAGTCGTCCACCTACTACAAAAAACTTCAAGAAAGCTCCATCATCATCTACTCCACCCGATGAGACCATCAAGACAAGTTCTATCAAATGCTTCACATGCAACGGCCGAGGCCACAAGTCCTTCGAGTGCACAAACAAGCGCACCATGATCCTCAACGACGACGGAACCTATGACTCCATGAGTGAAGGAGAAATGGAAGCTTTTGAGCAAGTGGCCATGCACAAACAAGTGCACAATGAAGATGAAGATGACCAAGTCTTTTGCGATGAAGATTCAAGCCCCGCTCTTTTTGTCTCCAAGGTCTTGACTCTTCAAAATCAACAAGACGAAGATCAAAGATGCCATATCTTTCACACCAAGGCCGACATCAATGGACGATCCGTCAAGGTCATCATCGATGGAGGGAGTTGCCACAACTTAGAAAGTGAAGAACTATGCTCCGAGCTCCAGTTGGTCAAGATGAAGCACCCTCAACACTACAAGGTTCAATGGCTAAGCGACACCGGCACCATACAAGTCGAGTATAGAGTACAAGTCTCTTTCAAGATCGGCGCCTATGAAGACACATTGGAATGTGATGTCCTTCCGATGACCGTTTGCCACCTCCTCCTTGGACGGCCATGGCAATTTGACCGAGGTGTCATTCACAATGGGCGTATAAATCACTATAGCTTCAAGATGAAAGGGAAAGAGTTCGTGCTACGTCCTATATCTCCAAGCCAAGTGCTCGCCGACAAGCAAGCCACCCATCGTGGAGAAAATAGTGAGAGAGCGACCCACCAAAAAGAGAGTGAGCGCCACAAGCCCAAATTGAGTGACTCCACGATGAGCGACAAGAAAACCTTAGTTCTCTTTGCCACCAAACGTGAGATGAGAGAAGTGTGTGAGAACCCATCAAGTGTCCTACACTATGTCCTATTGTGCAAGGACGAGGTCACACAAACTAACAACTCTCACGATCTACCTTTGGTGTTATCTTTTCTATTGTAGGAATTCCAAGATGTTTTTCCCGATGAGCTACCTCCGGGTCTACCTCCACTACGAGGCATTGAGCACTGAATTGATCTCATCCCCGGAGCGCCGCTTCCCAACAAAGCTCCATACCGCATCAACCCCGAAGAAACCAAAGAAATACAAAGGCAAGTAAAGCATCTCATAGACCATGGACATGTGCGTGAAAGTTTGAGTCCTTGTGCCATACCGGTCATCTTGTGCCAAAACATGACGGTAGCTTTCGCATGTGCTCCGATTGTAGACCTATCAATGCTATCACCGTTAGATATAGGTACCCCATTCCACGCCTAGATGATATGCTAGATGATATTAGTGGTGCCACTATATTTTCCAAAATCGATCTTAAGAGTGGTTACTATCAAATCCGCATACAAGAGGGTGATGAATGGAAAACCGCATTCAAAACCAAGTTTGGTTTGTATGAGTGGTTAGTCATGCCTATGGGTCTCTCGGAAGCACCGGGCACTTCTATGCGCCTTATGAATCATGTCTTTCGCCCTTACATTGGTATATTTGTTGTGGTTTACTTCAATGACATTCTTGTGTTTAGCAAATCTATCCAAGAGCATGTCACCCATGTCCGCACCATTTTGCAAACTCTTAGGAAAGAGCGTCTCTATGCTAATATGGAGAAATGCCTTTTTGGTGTTGATAAGCTAGTTTTCTTAGGATTTTTTGTCTCTTCTAAGGGTGTTCATGTAGATGATTCCAAGATCAATGCTATTAAAACTTGGCCCCAACCAACCAATTTGCAACAAGTCCGTAGTTTACTTGGTTTAGCCGGTTTCTACCGTAGATTTGTGAAGGATTTTAGCACCATTTCTTCACCTTTGCATGCTTTGAGCAAGAAGAACGCGCCTTTTGTTTGGGGACCATCTCAAGATATTGCTTTCAATGAGCTTAAGAATTTGCTTACTCATGCTCCCGTTCTTGCTTTACCCAACTTCGACAAGCCTTTTGAGATTCATTGTGATGCTAGTAGTAATGGCATAGGAGGTGTGTTAACGCAAGAGAAGCGCCCCATAGCTTACTTTAGTGAGAAACTTTCCGGAGCGCAACTCAACTATCCCATCTATGACAAAGAGCTATATGCTTTAGTCCGCATTTTACATGAATGGGAACATTACCTTCGTCCCCACGAGTTTATCATTCATACCGATCATGAGACCCTCAAGTATCTCAATGGTCAAACTAAGTTGAACAAGCTTCATGCTAAATGGAGTGAATTCGTTGAGTCTTTTCCCTATGTCATCAAGTACATCAAGGGTAAAGAAAACATCGTCGCGGATGCTCTTTCCCGCATATGCATGCTAGTCACGCAACTCGAGTTAGATGTCATTGGCTTCGAGCATATCAAATATTTGTATGTGCATGATGAAACTTTTGCCACCCCTTATGCCAAGTGTTTGTCGAATACATCGTGGGAGAGCTATTACATCAAAGACGGCTACCTTATGCGAGCTAACAAACTTTGCATCCCCAAGCCGTCCCTTCGTTTATTGCTTTTGCAGGAATCGCATGGAGGAGGATTAATGGGACACTTTGGACGCGATAAGACGTTCGCCACGCTCTCGAAGAGCTACTTTTGGCCAAAGATGTTTCAGGACGTCAATCGCTTCACCAACCAATGTTCGACATGCCGCAAAGCTAAGTCCAAAGCTCAATCTCATGGCCTCTATATGCCTCTACCGATTCCATACCAACCATGGGAAGATATTAGCATGGACTTTGTGCTTGGTTTGCCTAGAACTCGAAATGGCAAGGATTCCGTTTTTGTTGTCGTGGACCGTTTCTCCAAAATGGCTCATTTCGTTCCTTGCAACAAGATAGACGATGCTTCACATATTGCAAATTTGTTTTGTAGGGAAATCTTGCGCCTTCATGGAGTGCCAAAGACTATCGTCTCGGACCGCGACGTCAAGTTCCTTAGCTACTTTCGGAAGACTATATGCGCCAAGCTCGGAATCAAGCTACTCTTCTCCACGGCATACCATCCTCAAACCAATGGACAAACGGAGGTGAAAAACCGCACACTCTCCGCTCTACTTCGAGTACTCATCAAGAAGAACATCAAGGAGTGGGAGGAGTGTCTACCCATCGCCGAGTTCGCATACAACCGAGCAAGACACTCAACAACCGTCAAGTCCCCTTTCGAGGTCGTCTACGGATTCAACCCTTTGTCACCATTGGATATTCTTCCTCTACCACTCCAAGAGCGCATAAATTTGGATGCAAGTGCGCGTGTGACACATCTCAAGAAGATGCATGAATATACAAGAAACACCATCGCGCGCCAAGTTCAACGCCTTGCGACCAAGCTCAACTTCAACAAGCAACCTATGGTCTTCAACATTGGTGATCAAGTGTGGCTACACCTTCACAAGGACCGCTTCCCACAAGAACGCAAATCCAAGCTTCATCCATGAGCGGATGGACCCTTCAAGGTGCTTGCACGCTACAACGACAACGCTTACAAGATCGACCTTCCACGCGACAAGTACAACGTGAGCAACATCTTCAATGTCAAAGATCTCTCTCCTTTCCATGGTGATGAAGATTTTGATCCAAGGACGGATCTTCCCCAAGGGAGGGGAGATGATGCGGAGCATCCCAAGGTCATCCCCATGGACCTACCATCGTCTCATCAATTGCCTACCAGACCCATGACTCAATCACGTGCAAGAGCCCTTGAAACCGAGGTGACATCTCTCCTCTCACAATTCCACTTCGATGCGCATGAAGCATGGCTACTACCTCATATGGATACTTTGTGCATACTCAGGTACAAATGGAGAAACTAAGGAGCAAGGACAAGAAGAAGAGGAAGATGGACGAGAAGACAGAGAAGAAGAAGGGATGCAGGAAAAGTCCCAACCACCGGACGACCGGCCGGGACCGGACGTCCAGCGCCTGAAGCCTCAGCCGAACCCCAGCAAGCGGACTTCCCGCCCAGACTGGACGACCGGTGCCCCTGCACCCGAAGCGAACGAGCGGACGTCCGGTCCGGATCGGACGACCGGTGCACCAGCACCCGAGCCAATATCAGCGGAAGTCCGGAGCTACCGGACGTCCGGCACCCCCATCACAGAGCAGAACGAGCGGACGACCGGAGGTCACCGGACGTCCGGCAGCTCCTGAGACACCGGACGACCGGTCCCAAGCGGACGTCCGGTACCTGGCAGCGTCCAGATTCGGGCCCGAGGCCCATGTACTCCTTCACTTCGCCCCCTTTTGCTCTTAGACTATAAATAGACCCCCCATTCATCCTAGCTAGGGTTAGCGTTGGATTAGCTCATACTTTGAGATAGAGCTTCGCTCATCCATCCCGATCTCCTCCTCGAGAGAGACCGCGGCCCCTCTTCGGAGAAGATCAACTTGGATTCAAGACCCCCTCTTGGGCGGCCCCATCAAGAGCTCCTTTTAGGAGAAGAACCGGTTACTTGTATCGTCCTTTGTTGACCTTGGATCATCGTGTATCTCTTTGTGTTTCGAGGATCTACCACATGTGTAATCGAATCTTGTTGGTTTGAGTGTTTCTCTCGTGTTTTCCCTCGTGAATCCCCTCGTGTTCTTCATGTTTCTCTTTGGGATCCTCTCCTTTCGTGAAAGATCGGGCATCTAGGGTCTCACCCTACATCACACTCCTTGTTCCATGATCCATCAAAAGAATTCACCCAAAACTTGAAAACTTCACAACACAAAACTCAAAATAGAAAACTCGTGAGCTCCGTTAGCGAAAGAAAACAAAAGACCACTTCAAGGTACTGTAATAAACTCATTATTTATTTATATTGGTGTTAAACCTACTGTATTCCAACTTCTCTATGGATTATAAACTATTTTACTAGCCATAGATTCATCAAAATAAGCAAACAACACACGAAAAACAGAATCTGTCAAAAACAGAACAGTCTGTAGTAATCTGTAGCTAGCGCAAGATCTGGAACCCAAAAAATTATAAAATAAATTTATGGAAGTGAGGAATTTATCTATTAATCATCTGCAAAAATAATTAACTAAATATCGCTCTTCAAATAAAAATGACAGCAGTTCTCGTGAGCGCCAAAGTTTCTGTTTTTTTACAGCAAGTTCAACGAGACTTTCCCCAAGTCTTCCCAACGGTTCTACTTGGCACAAACACTAATTAAACACAAAAAAACACAATCTAAACAGCGGCTAAATAATTTATTTATTACTAAACAGGAGCAAATATCAAGGAATAAAACTAAAATTGGGTTGCCTCCCAACAACCGCTATCGTTTAACGCCCCTAGCTAGACATGACAAGCAAGAATAGATCTAGGTATTGCCATCTTTGGTAGGCAATCCATAAGTGGCCCTCATGATAGTTTCATATGGTAATTTCATTTTCTTTCTTGGAAAGTGTTCCATTCCCTTTTTTAATGGAAATTGAAATCTAATATTCCCTTCCTTCATATCAATAATCGCACCAACCGTTCTAAGGAAAGGTCTACCAAGAATAATAGGGCAAGAAGGATTGCAATCTATATCAAGAACAATGAAATCTACAGGCACATAATTCCTATTTGCAACAATAAGAACATCATTAATTCTTCCCATAGGTTTCTTAATAGTGGAATCCGCAAGATGCAAGTTTAGAGAGCAATCATCAAAATTATGGAAATCTAGTAGATCACACAAAGTCTTGGGAATAGTAGAGACACTAGCACCCAAATCACACAAATCATAAAACTCATAATCTTTAATTTTAATTTTAATAGTTGGTTCCCACTCATCATAGAGTTTTCTAGGGATAGAAACTTTCAACTCAAGTTTTTCTTCATAGGATTGCATCAAGGCATCAACAATATGTTCGGTAAAGGCTTTATTTCGACTATAAGCATGTGGAGAATTTAGCACGGATTGCAACAAGGAAATGCAATCAATCAAAGAGCAATTTTCATAATTAAATTCCTTGAAATCCAATATAGTGGGTTTAGCAACATCTAAATTTTTATTTCTTTCCATCCCACTTTCATCAATTTCATCATTAAGATCTAAACACTCCGAATTTTTAGAACGCCTTCTAGGTAAAGGAAGATCATTATCAGTTTCATCAAGATTCATATTGCAAAACAAAGATTTAATTGGAGACACATCAATAACTTTTAGATCTTCATCTTGATTTTCATAAGTATTTGGTTTAGCGGCCATCCTGTTGACTAAGGTGGCTTGCATATCCGAAATTTCAGCAGTCATCTTTTCTAGACGAGCAATTTGGGATCTTATACCCTCAACTTCTTTAGACATATCATCAAGCTCTTTATTCATATAACTCATAAAGCTTTTTTGTTCCTTAAGCTCATTTCTAAAGAAATTATTATGCTCAAATTGCAAAACCATAAACTTCCTAACGTTGTTTTCGATCTCCTCTAACCTTTTAAGGTGAAGATCAGCAAATCTTGCTTGAGCCATCGCGACAAACAAGCAAACAAACTAACACACGAGCAAACAAAGAGGCAAACAAAGAGGGAGGATAGAGAGAGAGGGCAAATAAAACGGCAAGGGTGAATTGGGGGGAGAGGAAAACGGGAGGCAAATAATGTAACGCGGGAGATAGGGATTGTGATGGGTACTTGGTATATTGACTTTTTCCGTAGACTCCCCGGCAACGGTGCCAGAAATCCTTCTTGATACGTCTTGAGCTTGCGTTGGTTTTCCCCGAAGAGGAAGGGATGATGCAGCAGAGTAGCGTAAGTATTTCCCTCAGTTTTTGAGAACCAAGGTATCAATCAAGTAGGAGGCTACGCTCAAGTCCCTCGTATCTGCACAAAACGATAGCTACTCGCAACCAACGCGGTTAAGGGTTGTCAAGCCCTTCACGGTCACTTACGAGAGTGAAATCTGATAGATAGAGTATTTTTGGTATTTTTGATATAAAGATGCAAGATAAAAAGTAAAGGAAAAGTAAATTGGAAAACAATATAAAAGTGATCAAGATTGATACAATGAGAATAGACCTGGGGGCCATAGGTTTCACTAGTGGCTTCTCTCAACAGCATAAGTGAAAGCACAAGTGCTCCCTAGGTGGTTTTGATAATTGATGACAACATATCTCTTGTTGGACTAACATTTCTATCTAGCATGTTTCAGATAAGTTCAACAATTAAAGGTTGTGGGAACTCCTTCAAGATGCTAAGGACAAAGGATTGGCTAAAGCTTCAAGCTCAAGACTCTTCATTTTACATTTTAGTGATCCAAGATCACGTTGAGTCCATAGGAAAAGCCAATACTATCAAGGAGGGATGAGGTTTTGCTTAATGAGCCTCTTGCTTCATGTGCTTAATGATATGCTCCAAAATCCTCAGCTACTTTCCCACTTCCACATATGACCTAAACCCAAAGCCAAACTCGGACCTACCGATTATTCCTATCTGGTGCCACCGAGTTTCACCTGTCATAGCCACTGCCAGAAACCCTAATCAGTTCGATCTCACCGATGGGATCTCGGTCTCACCGAGATGGGCTTGCAAACTCTCTGTTACCTATTGCAATATTTTCGGTCCCACCGAGATATGCAATCGGCCTCACCGAGTTTGCTTGGCCAACTCTCTGTTTCACTTATTACCCAAATCGGCCCCACCGAGTTTGAGTAATCGGTCAAACCGAGTTTTGGATTTACCCTAACCCTAGCATATCGGTCCCAATCGGTCAAACCGAGTTTTGGATTTACCCTAACCCTAGCACATCGGTCCCACCGAGTTGATCCAATCGGTCCCACCGAAATCTCTAACGGTCACTAGGTTTACATTTTCGGTCCGACCGAGTTTATTGATTCCGTCCCATCGAGATTGGAAAACTGTGTGTAACGGTTGGATTTTGTGTGGAGGCTATATATACCCCTCCACCTCCTTCTCATTCGATGAGAGAGCCATCAGAACACACACACACACACCATTCCAACTCATATGTTCTGAGAGAGAACCACCTACTCATGTGTTGAGACCAAGATATTCCATTCCTACCATATGAATCTTGATCTCTAGCCTTCCCAAGTTGCTTTCCACTCAAATCTTCTTTCCACCAAATCCAAATCCTATGAGAGAGAGTTGAGTGTTGGGGAGACTATCATTTGAAGCACAAGAGCAAGGAGTTCATTACCTACACACCATTTGTTACTTCTTGGAGAGTGGTGTCTCCTAGATTGGCTAGGTGTCACTTGGGAGCCTCTGACAAGATTGTGGAGTTGATCCAAGGAGTTTGTAAGGGCAAGGAGATCGCCTACTTCGTGAAGATCTACCGCTAGTGAGGCAAGTCCTGTGTGGGCGATGGCCATGGTGGGATAGACAAGGTTGCTTCTTCGTGGACCCTTTGTGGGTGGTTGCTTCTTCGTGGACCCTTCGTGGGTGGAGCCTGTGTGGACTCGCGCAACCGTTACCCTTGGGTGGAGCCCTGTGTGGACTCGCGCAACCGTTACCATTTGTGGGTTGAAGTCTCCATCAACATGGATGTAGGATAGCACCACCTATACGAACCACGGGAAAAACATTCGTGTCTCCAATTGCGTTTGAATTCTCCAAACCCTTCCCTTTACATTGTTGCAAGTTGCATGCTTTACATTCCACTGCTCATATACTCTTTGCATGCTTGCTTGATATGTATTGTGTGTGTTGAATTTGTGCCTAAACTCCACTTAAACCGAAAAAGCTTAAAAATTGCAACTTTGGCATTAAGTGTCTAATCACCCCCCTCTAGACACATCTACTTCTAGATCCTACAAGTGGTATCAGAGCTTTGGTCTCCATTGCCTTGGTTTAATCACCATTGGAGGAAGATGGATGTGTCTACATTAGGGAGTCTTAGATATAGAGTGCCTATTCTTGATGGAGAGTATTTCCATGAGTGGAAAAATGAGATGCTTGTAATCTTCAATCAATATCATTTGAAAAAGTATATTGCTAACCCTTGTGCACCTCATATTGATCCTTTGCATCCTACCCTAGATGAAGATATTGACATGATTCGCAATCTTAGAACTATTGAGCTCATCATTAGAGGATTGCCCAAAAATTTGATTGCTAGTTTGCCTGCTCACAATTGTGCCTATACCATATGGAAATTTCTTGAGGAAGAATTTCCCGATTATTCCTTCAAAACTTTGGATGAAATTCTCCATAAATCTATTGTCTTGAGTAATATGAACTCTAGTGATCCTAGTTTTGGTAAATGTCTTTTTGAACATACCAATCTTAAGCATGCTAAAGGAGATGTTGGAATCATTAATGATATCATATTCAAAGCTATAAGAATTCATAAAAGTAACCACCTTGATGGTCGTTTATCTAATGAATTACCCTCTCTAGGAAATGATGAGTCACAAGATCATGATGAACACGAATATTATGATGATGATGATAGTGACTTCGATCTTGATGATGCAATGAGACACTTTGGTCTTATGGCAAATCTTCGGGGATATGAATCAGGAGGAAAGGCATGGGTTCTTGATATTGGATGTACTGATCATATGACCGGAGATGAAGAGATGTTTCGTGAGCTTGCTGAAAATGACGGCCCTCGAAAATATGTCACCTTTGGTGATAATTCAAAGGGTAAAGTGGTTGGCCTTGGTAAGGTGGCCATCTCACATGATAGTTCCATTCAAAATGTCATGCTCGTTGAATCTCTTGTCTACAACTTACTTTCAGTATCTAGACTTGCTGATTTCGGTTTGAATGTCCTATTTACTGAGGTAGATTGCCAAGTATTTTGTCGAGACAATCATAAAATGGTCTTTACGGGTATGCGTAGAGGTGATCTTTACATTGTCGATTTCTCTAAAAAGGCACAACCTAAAACTTGCTTTGTTGCTAAATCCTCAAAAGGTTGGTTGTGGCATAGACGACTAGGTCACGTTGGCATGAGAAACCTTGACAAGCTTATTAAAGGAAATCATATCCTTGGAGTTAACGATGTCATATTTGATAAGGATAGACTTTGCAGTGCTTGTCAAGCAGGTAAACAGGTTGGAGGAAGACATCCCGTGAAGAACGTCATGACCACAAGGAGGCCACTCGAGCTACTTCACATGGATCTTTTTGGTCCCAACGCCTACAAGAGTCTGGGTGGAAATTCTTTTGGTCTAGTTATAGTTGATGACTTTTCAAGATTTACGTGGGTGTTCTTTCTTAATGACAAGTCGCAGGTCCAGAAGATCTTCAGAAACTTCGCTAGGAAGGCCCAAAATCAGTTTGATGTGAAGATCAAGAAGGTTCGGAGTGACAACGGAACGGAGTTCAAGAACGCAAATGTGGACACCTTTCTTGACGAAGAAGGGATTTCACACGAGTTCTCGGCTACATACACACCTCAACAAAATGGAGTTGTTGAGAGGAAGAACCGGATGCTCATCGAAATGGCAAGAACGATGCTTGATGAATACAAGACGCCAAAACACTTTTGGGCAGAAGCGGTTGTGACAGCTTGTCACGCAACAAATCGCTTATATCTTCACAAGCTACTCGGCAAGACGGCATACGAGCTCCTCAACGGTAACAAGACTCAAGTTGGATACTTTCGAGTATTCGGCTCAAAGTGCTACATTCTTGATAAGCATCATCATTCAAAGTTTGCTCCTAAATCTCATGAAGGTTTTCTACTTGGTTATGGCTCAAACTCTCACACTTACCGTGTCTACAACAATTTCACCCGAAAGGTTGAAGAGACGGTAGATGTGAAGTTTGATGAATCTAATGCCTCGCAAGTAGAGCAATTGCCAATTGATGTAGGAGACAAAGACCCTTCAGAAGCAATTCAAGACTTGTCCATTGGCAAAATTCGTCCAACGGAGGTGAAGGAGAGTACTTCATCCGTCCAAGTGGAAGCTTCTACTTCACGACAAGGTGAACCAAGAATCGACACGGAAGCATCCACAAGTGGGACACACCAAGATGAAGGAAACGAGGAAGTACGTCAAGATGAACATCAACAACCTCCTTCTCCACCACGACAAGAGAACGACGACGTCAACAATGAAGAAGGCCAAGAAGAAGAACAAGATGAAGAAGATGTTAAATGAAGACCCAAGCAAAAGCTCTCACGAGTTCGAGCAAGAATTGCCAAAGATCATCCCGTCGAGCAAATCCTCAATGATATACAAACCGGGAGAATCACTCGCTCAAAAACTCGTTTAGCTAACTTTTGTGAAAACTATTCATTCATCTCTAGCATTGAACCAATGAAGGTTGAAGAAGCATTGGAAGATCCGGATTGGATAAACGCTATGCATGAAGAGCTACATAATTTTGAGAGAAACCAAGTTTGGACATTGGTTGAGAAGCCCGACAACAACCACAACATCATTGGTACCAAATGGGTGTTTCGCAACAAGCAAGATGAAGATGGACAAGTGGTTCGCAACAAAGCATGTCTCGTTGCCCAAGGGTACACACAAGTCGAAGGTATGGACTATGGTGAGACATATGCTCCCGTTGCTAGACTTGAGTCCATTCGCATCTTACTTGCCTATGCTAATCACCATAATATCACCTTGTACCAAATGGACATTAAAAGTGCTTTTCTAAATGGTGAAATAGAGGAGGAAGTTTATGTCAAACAACCTCGCGGCTTTATCAATCCTAAGAAACCAAATCATGTTTACAAACTTCACAAAGCTCTCTATGGTCTTAAACAAGCTCCTAGAGCATGCTACAAATGCTTGACCAAGTTCCTTACTACAAGTGGTTTTGAAATTGGTAAAATTGATTCTACTCTTTTTACTAAAAGGGTTAATGGAGAACTATTTGTATGCCTAATTTATGTTGATGATATCATATTTGGTTCAACTAACCCTCTCTTTAGTGAAAAGTTTGGAAAGCTAATGTCAGAGAAGTTTGAGATGTCTATGATGAGTGAACTTAAATTCTTTCTCGGGTTGCAAATCAAGCAAACTAAGGAAGGAACATTTGTCTCTCAAACAAAGTACACCAAGGACTTATTCAAGAAGTTCAATATGCAAAAATGCAAAGGTATGTCTACACCCATGCCTACTAGTGGACATAATGATTTGACCAAAGATGGTGAACCTATTGATCAAAAGGTTTATCGATCTATGATTGGTTCATTGTTGTACCTATGTGCTTCACGTCCCGATATTATGCTAAGTGTGTGCATGTGTGCACGATATCAAGCTGCTCCTAAAGATTGTCATCTTAAGGCTGTGAAAAGGATAGTGAGATATTTAATCCATACACCAAATTTTGGCATTTGGTATCCTAAGAGGTCTTCTTTTGATCTTGTTGGCTATTCTGACTCAGATTATGCCGGAGACAAGGTTGACAGAAAGTCCACTTCGGGTACTTGTCAATTTCTTGGTAGATCTCTTGTGTCTTGGTCTTCCAAGAAACAAAACTCGGTATCCTTATCCACCGCCAAAGCGGAATACATTGCCGCTGGTTCATGTTGTGCTCAATTACTTTGGATGACCCAAACTCTTAAAGATTATGGGATTTATGTGAAACATGTTCCACTGCTTTCTGACAATGAAAGTGCTATCAAAATTGGTCATAATCCTGTACAACATTCTCGAACTAAGCATATTGAAGTTCGTCATCATTTCATTCGAGGTCATGTTGCTAAGGGTGACATCAACCTTAAGCATGTTCGCACCGATAAGCAATTAGCGGATATATTCACTAAACCGCTTGATGAGAAAGTGTTTTGCAGGTTGAGAGGAGAATTGAACATCATTGATGCTTCGAACTTGGAGTAGAAACTCCATTGGATACATGCAAGACATGAGCTTATGACTAATCCATGATATATCTCTTATGATAACTATCTTATGTCTTGGATATATTTGCACCTTGCATGTTGTCTAACCCATGTAGGTGCTTGGTTGAATCTAATTCCATGAGATTGCGACTCACTCACATCTTGAGCAATCTCTACATCACCAAGACTCTACACAATGGTGGTTGAAGACAAGGAAGCACAAAATCATTCAAACATATCCTTTGACAAATTCTATGTTAAGCTTCATGATTATCATTTTTGGATACACAAGTGCTCTTCCTTGCAAGAACTAACCTATGTAGGTAGATGAACTCAAACTCCAAGTGGTGCTCCCAACTCTTGATGAGCTACATTAACCTTGAGCACTCACACAAGTTCAACTACATGATCAAGAACCACACCACCACCCAAGGTATGTTATTCCATCTTAGAGAAGCTTTACTCCAAGACATGAGTCAAAGCAACTCAACAAGATGTGAATACATCAAGATGCTTAAACGAAAAATGGTAACCCCATTTTGAGCTTAAACGATGAGTATGACCTATGATCAAGTGCTCTCACTTGACTCCTAAGTCAATATACTCTAACATAGGTGACTATGTCACCGCCCAATTCTAGATGAAGTTCTCTTGTGTTCTTTTCTGAGTTATTGCATTTGTCCCTTGCATATTTGTTTCCTTCTCTTTAAAACAAAAAAAAACTTCATCTAGAAACTTTCACTCTTTTCTTTTTGGTTTTTGTTATGCATATTTCTGCATCAAATTCCTTGCAAATCTTTCAGCTAATTCATTGCAAATCATTGTGAGATCTTACTTGACTAGTGAGCCGAGGTGACAAGTGTTTTTCTCTGTGATGAAATCGGTTTCACGGAATTGTCATTTTAGGTCCAACCGAATCCCTTCGGTACTACCGAAACATGCCACTCGGTGCCACCGATTTCGCAACAGGAAAAACGGTTTGCCACATATTCTATATTTCTTCTGATCCAGCTCCACTCAATGAATCTTGTCCTCTATAAGCATCACAGTTTTATTCCCTGCTTTGTACTGCATCTCAAGGACCAACCCTATTCGACGGATTCCAGAAAAAACCTTCTTGGAAATTGATGTCAAAGGGGGAGAGAGAGATCACATCAAAGCTTATCATCAGGGAGAGAGAGATCACATCAAAAGCTTATCACCTACAAAGGAGAAAGTACTAAGGGGGAGAGAATACTCAAGGATCCCATATATTAAGGGGGAGAAAGAAATCTCCAAGGGGGAGAGAATACTCAAGGATCCCAGATGCTCGATGTTCAAGAGGAGAGATGCCACATGTCTTTTTGGGGGAAAGACATGTTCGTATGAACTCATTTGAATTAAGTTCTATTCATATCTTTCATCTCTGATTTTCTGTTTCCTATCTTCTCCCAATATCCCATGTACGATTCAGGGGGAGCAAGACACCTAAGGGAAAGAAATCAGTCAAATTCATTGCATATCTTTATTCTTGGGGACATGTTGAATCCAATGTGGTACCTTGTACTCACTCTCTACATGTCATCCCAGTCTTGGTACTCTTGTGGTTTCCTTTGTTTGCTCTGGCTAGTGGACGTACCTGCGTTATCTAACCTTGTTTGTGCAGGTTCATTCCATCCTAAGCCAACTCAAGACCACAAGGTAAGTATATGCATCAAAATCATGAGTATGAGGAGTTCTTGCTTATGTACATACTGTTTGCAAGAAGGACTCATGAGCATGAAGGTATTTTCCTGATAATCTTTTGCTCTGATGCATATGGCCAAGATACATGTAACACATTGCCTACTCTGTCATGGTTATGCTCTCACATGCCTCTATATTTCATATTTACATGAGTGCATACATGTAGGGGGAGCCTATGCTTGCTACATGTTCTTCCAAAGCTTTACTTGTTGTTCTTTATATCTTTATCTAAAGCTTTGATGTATGTTGCCATCAATTACCAAAAAGGGGGAGATTGAAAGCACAAGTGCTCCCTAGGTGGTTTTGATAATTGATGACAACATATCTCTTGTTGGACTAACATTTCTATCTAGCATGTTTCAGATAAGTTCAACAATGGAGTGGCATGGATTAAAGGTTGTGGGAACTCCTTCAAGATGCTAAGGACAAAGGATTGGCTAAGGCTTCAAGCTCAAGACTCTTCATTTTACATTTTAGTGATCCAAGATCACATTGAGTCCATAGGAAAAGCCAATACTATCAAGGAGGGATGAGGTGTTGCTTAATGAGCCTCTTACTTCATGTGCTTAGTGATATGCTCCAAAACCCTCAACTACTTTCCCACTTCCACATGCGACCTAAACCCTAAGCCAAACTCGGTCCTACCGATTCTTCCTATCCGGCGCCACCGAGTTTCACTTATCATAAGCCACTGCCAAACCCTAATCAGTTCGGTCTCACCGATGGGATCTCGGTCTCTCCGAGATGGGCTTGCAAACTCTCTGTTACCCATTGCAATATTCTCGGTCCCACCGAGATATGCAATTGGTCCCACTGAGTTTGCTTGACCAAATCTCAGTTTCACTTATTACCCAAATCGGTCCCACCGAGTTTTGGATTTACCCTAACCCTAGCACATCGGTCCCATCGAGTTGATCCAGTCGGTCCCACCGAAATCTCTAACGGTCACTAGGTTTACATTTTCGGTCCGACCGAGTTTATTGATTCGGTCCCACCGAGATTGGAAAACTGTGTGGAATGGTTGGATTTTGTGTGGAGGCTATATATACCCCTCCACCTCCTTCTCAGTCGATGAGAGAGCCATCAGAACACACACACCATTCCAACTCATATGTTCTGAGAGAGAACCACCTACTCCTGTGTTGAGACCAAGATATTCCATTCCTACCATATGAATCTTGATCTCTAGCCTTCCCAAGTTGCTTTCCACTCAAATCTTCTTTCCACCAAATCCAAATCCTATGAGAGAGAGTTGAGTGTTGGGGAGACTATCATTTGAAGCACAAGAGCAAGGAGTTCATTACCTACACACCATTTGTTACTTCTTAGAGAGTGGTGTCTCCTAGATTGGCTAGGTGTCACTTGGGAGCCTCCGACAAGATTGTGGAGTTGAACCAAGGAGTTTGTAAGGGCAAGGAGATCGCCTACTTCGTGAAGATCTACCGCTAGTGAGGCAAGTCCTGTGTGGGCGATGGCCATGGTGGGATAGACAAGGTTGCTTCTTCGTGGACCCTTTGTGGGTGGTTGCTTCTTCGTGGACCCTTCATGGGTGGAGCCCTATGTCGACTCGCGCAACCGTTACCCTTGGGTGGATCCCTGTGTGGACTCGCGCAACCGTTACCCTTTGTGGGTTGAAGTCTCCATCAACGTGGATGTAGGATAGCACCACCTATCCTGTGTTGAGACCAAGATATTCCATTCCTACCATATGAATCTTGATCTCTAGCCTTCCCAAGTTGCTTTCCACTCAAATCTTCTTTCCACCAAATCCAAATCCTATGAGAGAGAGTTGAGTGTTGGGGAGACTATCATTTGAAGCACAAGAGCAAGGAGTTCATTACCTACACACCATTTGTTACTTCTTAGAGAGTGGTGTCTCCTAGATTGGCTAGGTGTCACTTGGGAGCCTCCGACAAGATTGTGGAGTTGAACCAAGGAGTTTGTAAGGGCAAGGAGATCGCCTACTTCGTGAAGATCTACCGCTAGTGAGGCAAGTCCTGTGTGGGCGATGGCCATGGTGGGATAGACAAGGTTGCTTCTTCGTGGACCCTTTGTGGGTGGTTGCTTCTTCGTGGACCCTTCATGGGTGGAGCCCTATGTCGACTCGCGCAACCGTTACCCTTGGGTGGATCCCTGTGTGGACTCGCGCAACCGTTACCCTTTGTGGGTTGAAGTCTCCATCAACGTGGATGTAGGATAGCACCACCTATCCGAACCACGGGAAAAACATTCGTGTCTCCAATTGCGTTTGAATTCTCCAAACCCTTCCCTTTACATTCTTGCAAGTTGCATGCTTTACATTCCGCTGCTCATATACTCTTTGCATGCTTGCTTGATATGTATTGTGTGTGTTGAAATTGTGCCTAAACTCCACTTAAACCGAAAAAGCTTAAAAATTGCAACTTTGGCATTAAGTGTCTAATCACCCCCCTCTAGACACATCTACTTCTAGATCCTACAATAAGTATTCTACGATGGGTGAACAAATTATTGTTGAGCAATTGATAGAATTGTGCATAATTATGAGAATACCTAGGCATGATCATGTATATAGGCATCACGTCCGTGACAAGTAGATAGAAACAATTCTGCATCTACTACTATTACTCCACTCATCGACCGCTATCCAGCATGCGTCTAGAGCATTAAGTTAAAAACAGTGTAACGCCTTAAGCAATATGACATGATGTAGAGAGATAAATTCATGCAATATGAAATAAACCCCATCTTGTTATCCTCGATGGCAACGATACAATACGTGCCTTGCTGCCCCTTCTGTCACTGGGTAAGGACACCGCAAGATCGAACCCAGAGCTAAGCACTTCTCCCATGGCAAGAACTACCAATATAGTTGGCCAAACCAAACGGATAAGTCCAAGAGACTTGCAAAGATAACCAATCATACATAAAAGAATTCAGAGAAGATTCAGATATTATTCATAGATAGACTTGATCATAAACCCACAATTCATCGATCTCAACAAACACACCGCAAAAAGAAGATTACATTGAATAGATCTCCACGAGAGAGGGGAGAACTTTGTATTGAGATTCAAAGAGAGAGAAGAAGCCATCTAGCTACTAACTATGGACCCGAAGGTCTGAGGTAAACTACTCACACTTCATCGGAGAGGCTATGATGATGTAGAAGCCCTCCGTGATGACAGCCCTCTTCTGGCGGAGCTCCGGAACAGGCCTGAAGATGGGATCTCGTGGATACAGAAAGTTGCGGCGGTGGAATTAGGTTTTTCGCTCCTGTTTTGATCGTTTGGGGGTACGTGTGTATATATAGGAGGAAGAAGTATGCCGGAGGAGCAACGAGGGGCCCACGAGGCAGGGGGGCGCACCCTGGGGGGGCGCCCCCCACCCTCGTGACCGCCTCTTTTGTTCCTTGGAGCGGGGTCCAAGTCTCCTGGATCATGTTCGGTGAGAAAATCACGTTCCCGAAGATTTTATTCCGTTTGGACTCCGTTTGATATTCCGTTTCTTCGAAACACTGGAATAGGCAAAAAACAGCAATTCTGGGTTGGGCCTCCGGTTAATAGGTTAGTCCCAAAAATAATACAAAAGTGGAAAATAAAGCGCAATATAGTCCAAAACAGTAGATAATATAGCATGGACCAAACAAAAATTATAGATACGTTGGAGACGTATCATGGCCCATTGTGATGCTGCGCAGGCTTCCCCGGCCTACCCTACTCCCTCCGCTGGCCTGGCCGCACACAATCAACTGCCTCCTTATTACACGAAAAAAATGATTCCTCCCACTGACATCACAGGTGCACCGGTTGGGAGGCTGACCTGTGGGCCTACTAAGTTGACGCGTACACAGGGCTTGTCAACTTAGTCAACAAACTATTCTAGCAGCAGTAACCGTTGGATTTGAATCGAACGGTCCTGCTGCTTCTTCAATCGCTGCTCTTCTTGCACCAGCCGCCCAAACCAGCGCCGGGGAGACCGCATACTCCTGCCTCCAGTGGCCGGCTGTGCTGCCGTTGGGGCCCCATCGCCCCTACTACTCCCACCGCTAGACAGGCCCTGCGGCAACGGAAGCCTCACACCGCAGCCGAACCAGTGAACCCTCGTACTCCTCTCCGCGTGGGCATCCACTGCCGCGTCTTCCCCGGCTCCGTGTTGTCCCCTTCCTAGGCATCGCCGTCGTCCACCGCCTTGGTGCTCTCGGCGCGGCATGGTCAACAGGGTCAACGACATTCCATCGGAAGAGTACAGTACGTGGAGAGGCTGACAGCTAGGTCCATGGCCACAGCCCAGTTTATTTATTTGCCAAGTAAGTCACTTTGTCAGGCCTGTTGGGCTGCAAATCTTTCAAGACAAGGAGAGCTTTCATTCGGCTGGCTGAGAAAATGGCCCATCGGTAATGAGAAATTGGTTGTACATTTTTAAAACACATTAAAACGGCAATTAGTTTCAAATATCTTTTTTTTCATTTCGAGATTTTAAATTACTCCCTCCGTCCGAAATTACTTGTCGCACAAATGGATAAAAGTGGATGTACCTAAAACTAAAATATGTCTAGATACATTCATTTCTTCGACAAGTAATTCCGGACGGAGGGAGTACATTAATTTTTATGCGTGGAGAATTTGTTGGATTTTATATTGATATACATTTATTTTTTAAATCAGTTTGAATGTGAGTTGAAATTTCGGGATTAAAAATAGTTCGGACCGCACCGAAATATGCAAAATTTCATATAATTTTTTAACCATGGCCACAATATGGGTTGTAATGCTAACAAAAAGTATATGGGGTCCAAAAAAAACTTAATAATTAGCAAATGGGCTGTAAATTATTAGAAATAATGGCATATGGGCTATATGCTGTTTTCCACAGATTTGAGGCTTTCCTAAAAAAAAGGTTGACACACAAGCTGTGACTGTTGGATGGCCATCCAACGGCCGTCGTGCTTCTTCAATCTCCGCTCTTCGTGCTCCAGCCGCTCAAACAAGCGCCAGCGGGACTGCCTGCTCCCTCCTCCCCGTGGCTGGCTCTGCTGCCGTGCAGGCCTCACCACCCCACCGTACTCCCATCGCTGGCCTAGCCATCCTTCTACTCACCCACACCTGCTGTTATTCTCCGGCGACAGCAGACGAACCAGTAAACCCTCGTACAGTCATACTCCCCTCCACGTGGGAAACAACTGCCGAGTCTTCCATGCCTCCATGTCGTGCCCTTCCTAGGCCTCGCCGTTGTCCACCGCTCTGGTGCTCTCGGCACGGCCTGGTCAACGTGGTCTACGACCGACATGCATCTGAAGTGGACTATACGTGGAGAGGCCGACAACTGGGTCCACGGCCGCACACAAGGAAATGCCTCCTTATTACGCGCAAAATAATGATTCCTCCGCCTGACATCAGGGACCCACCGAAAGGGCCTCTGTATTTCGTGAAAAAAATGTTACCGCCGCTGACAGTTCGGACCCACCAGCTATATCTTGGCACGCAAGGAAGTGCCTCCTTATTACGCACAAAAGAATGAATACTCCCCCTGTTAGTTGGGACCCAGTATAGTGGCAGGCTGACTTGTGGGCCTACTAAGTTGACGGGGATGGAGGGCTTTGTCAACTTAGTCAATATGCACTATTCTAGCTCCAGTGACCGTAGGATGTCCATCCAACGGCCGTAGTGCTTCTTCAACCTCTGGTCTTCTTGCTCCAGCCGCCCAAACCAGTGCCGGTCGTGCCTCGTGCTCCTTCCTCCCGTGGCCGGCTGCGATGTGGAGGAGGCCTCACCGCCCCCTACTACTCCCACCGCTGGCCAAGCCATCCCTCTACTCACCACACCCCTGTTATTCTGCGGCAACGGCAGCCTCACACCGCAGCGAACCAGTGAACCCTCATACTACTCTACGCGTGGGCATCCACTGCCGCGTCTTCCCCGGCTCCGCGTCGTCCCCTTGCTAGGCCTCGCCGTCGTCCAACGCCCTGGTGCTCTCGGCGCGGCGTGGTCAACGTGGTCAAGGAATGGCTTCCATCGGACATGGTGATGCGGAGCATTCTATGGACATCACCATGTCAAGAGTCCGTTTGGCAAGTGACACGTGCGACATCTACTTCACATACATAAAGGTGAATCATCTCCTTTACACATGCTCACTTGACCCCTTCGAGGATGGTATACTACTTGACACCCCTCTCGTGTGCATGCATAGGTATTGTCGTAACACTACGGACGACGAGGAGGAGTGCAAGCGCCAAGGAACAACTACACCATCCGCGAGGGAAGCATGGAAGCGACGGCGGAAGAAGACGGAGACATCTCCGAGGACCCGGACATCCGACCCTGGCCCGGACATCCGGCCCCTGAAGATATCAACAACAGTAGCAGCCCTGCAGCCGAAGTGCTACAGGCCCCGGACATCCGGCATCAACCCCGGATATCCGGCGCCTCGCCAACACCTGGACATCCAGCCTCGCCCCAGAAATCCGGACAAGCCATTCCAGAGAGCACCGTGACCAGCTCCGTCAGCCCGGACATCCAGCTCCCTGTCAAGCCCTAGACATCCGGCCCGACGCCCGGACATCCGGCCCTCCCTGGCTGCGTGCAGTGCTTCTGGGCCGAGGCCCATGTACCCCTTCGCCCCTTAGACTATATATACTCCCCCTCCACCTACGTTTTAGGGTTAGCATTGGTTTAGCTCATCTGAGAGATAGAGCTACACTCATCCATATCGGATCTACTCCACGAGAGAGATCGCGGCCTCTACAGAGAAGATCCCTTTTGGAGAAGAACTCAAGACCTCCTCACGGAGAAGACCGGCTACCTTTGTATCGTCCCTAGTTGATTGTGTATCGTGTACCTTCCTTTGTGTTCATGGTTCTAGCGCATGTGTGATCATAATTGTTGGTTTGAGTGTTCTTATTCTTCCAGTAGGGGTAGTCCGTCCCATCGAAGGTAGGAGTGACAGAGGGAACGCCATTTTTGACAACGACCAGAGATCATTATCAATTTCCTCAAGATGCATGCGCATCTTATTCTTCTAGTAGGGGTAGTCCGTCCCATCGAAGGTAGGACACCAAGCAGAAATCTTGATCATACCTGCGGTCGACATAACTAAAACTCCAAGCGGTTAAACCAAAATCACACAGAACAAGGGAGTACCTTGCTCTGATACCAATCGAAAGTGTGTTAAGTCGACTAGAGGGGGGTGAATAGGCAATATTTATAAATTCTTCCCTGAGGAATTTCAGGGTGAGGAAATAGCTAAGAAAACAACTACTTGCGGCGGAATAAATACTCAGATGCATACATGACATAACATAAACATGGATATCATGATGAAATGAAAATAGACAGAGAGTACAGAAAGCGTAAGCATAGGACAAAATGGGATGAAGACAAACAGACTAAAGAAATTGAACTGAGGAAATTGAGAAAGTCTTCACTCAAAGCCTTCGAACAGATATGAACAATCACACAACACAGTAATGAGGAAATGGAAGAGTTGAGAAATAGAACCAGTAGGCTTGGTGAAGACAGTGATTTGGTAGACCAGTTCGAACTGCTGTCACACTTGTACATCTGGCTGGAGCGGCTAGGTATTTAAACTTGAGGACACACAGTCCTCATCATATTCTCCTTGAACTAAGGTCACACAGACCTCGTCCAATCACTCGTGGTAAGTCTTCAGGTGACTTCTAAACCTTCACAAACTCGGTCACTCAGCTATCCACAATTTCCTCTTGAATGCTCTAGACCATGACGCCTAACCGTCTGGAAGATGCACCGTCTTCAAAGGTAACAAGTGTCGGATCCATGCAGGATCAATCTCTTCAGTGATGCTCAATCACTTTGGGTTTGTAGGTGTTTGGGCTTGGGTTTTCCTCACTTGATGATTTTCGCTCAAAGTCCTCGGAGGATGGCATGCTCTCAAATGACAGTTGTCAGTTTCTCTCGAAGCAGCCAACCACCTAGTGTTTGTAGGGGCAGCTATTTATAGACTAGGGAGCAGCCCAACATGATAATACATAAATGCCCTTCAATGATATGACCGTTAGGTGGGAAGATATTTTGGGACAGCTACCGCGTAGCACAGGAACGCTCAGAAATTTCACTATCAAATTCCTCAGGGATATCATGTCCCTCACTTGTAGGAAATCCGCACTGGCGAATTCCTAACTCCTCAGTCAGAACAAATTCCTCAGACACCAGAAGAACTTCGTCACTGTCACTGAAGAAATTGACTGAACTGCATGACATTTCCAATGGCTTCACTCGAAGGGATTGGTAGGTGTAGGATTTTGAGTTGAACATCACTTGGAAAATTCTCCTTAGTATTACCTCGACCCCCTTTAACAGTACGGTGTTTCCTATGACTCAAGAAAGAGAAAAAAGAAATTATGAAAACAAAAGTCTTCACACTTCATGTTCCTCGAATGAATACCAAGTCTTCACGGTCCCACCAATTTCTTCTCTTTCATAGTCTCCAGAAAGTCTTCAGAAATCAAAAGTCTTCAATCGAAGAACTTCATTTTTAGGGGTCGACTTTCTCTGTAAATATCAAACTCCTCATGGACTTATAGACATGTGTACACTCACAAACACATCAGTCCCTTAACCTATATGTCTTCAATACACCAAAATCACGAAGGGGCACTAGATGCACTTACACATCCTTGAGATCTTGCTGGACTTCCTCCACACGCGATTCATGTTTAAGGCGGGTGGCTCATTCCTCCTCCGCCTCCTTCTTGGCCCCGGCCAGCACACTCTTGAACGCCTCGACCTCAGACGTGTCAGCTATAAACATAATTATGAAACTCATTGAGATACTACATCATAGCTGGCATCGTTTTAGACGTGCTTCGGTATTAAATGCCTTGCTTTTCTTCTAACTTCCGCCTTAGCTCGGATGCTTCGGCGGCATGGGCAGGTGACGCGTGTTTTGTAGCCGGTTGGTTCAAATAGATATGTATGTTAACCTCCTGCGTGAGTTATTAGATCCTCTGTTCGGTTCTTGTTTCCAAACACCGAATAGATTCTCTGGGCTACTATCTATACACAGGCATTCTTTTTATATAGTTAAAAGATACTGCAAAGCACATACCTCAAAGCCTCTTAAAAGGCTAGTGTAGGCTTCACTGAGTCCGCTTTTCACGGACTGGACTTTTTCAATCACCATATCCATAAGGGTACGATGTTCTTCCACAATGGTGGCGCTTTAAAGCGCTCTCACCAAAGTGTCCGTCGCCTCCGCATTAACAGAGGTCACGAGTATAGTAGGCGCACCCCCTTCTCGCGAAGAGGGTTGCTCCTCTGACTCCAGAACCGTGTGGGTTTCTAGAATGACATTTGGTTGGGGGCCAAACTGGACATGGCCCCCATCTCCAGTCTCCATGGGCGTCGGTCCCCCCATGTTCTTGGCATCCTCCGGCACCTCTCCCTGGTCCGGAAGGGTCCTTTGGGATGACACCTCGGTGTTATCCGCGATGTTTGGGGAGGAAGCTGGTGGAGGCAAATCACTCTCCATCCTGTTCGGAACAAGTGAATTCCCGGAAGAGGAGGATCACTTGGGAAGGACCTTAACCGGACTGCAGCATACAATTTAAATGCATTACAACTATAAGCCAGAAAAGCCGGACATATATATATATACCTTTGAGTACTTATGATTCGGCCAGGGGCTTCGTCCTGGGGCGCCACTCATCTGCGTCCGACTCGGAGTCATCCGTAACGGAGGTCCTCCCTTTCTTGGACACCTCTGCCTCTAGATCGGCGGAAGCTGCGCTCTTCTTCTTCTCCCCCTTGGGTGGGGGATCGCTCTCTTCCTCCTCCTCTTCCTCTTCATCAGGGGAGGAGAGAGTTTTGGTGTCTTGGGACACTACGTCCAAGGCGTCTTTACGGCGGAGGCCACTCTTGGACTCCTTGCCCTTCTCCTTAGCCTTCTTTTCAAGTGCCTGGTATGGCCGGCACTAGCATCCTCGTCAACAGAGGATTAGCTTCATCTTCGGGCAGCAGAGCCGGACAGTGAATCCGTTCCGCTTTCTTTGTCCAGCCCTACAGAAGAAAATGGAGATTTTAGTGTGCTCCTTGGGCTCACAAAGTAATGTTATCAAAGAACTTACAGGGGTTGCAGTGTGGGTGGTGTCGTAGCCGAGGTCTTCGGTTGTCTCTGGCCATGACTTATGGTTCTTGAAGAGCAGCTTCCACATGTCTTCGTGCTTCGTGCCGAAGAACCACTGCAGGGTCCGAGGACCAGCCCAGTTGAACTTCCACATGGGCTCTTGACGCGTCTGACAGGGGAGAATCCGGCGGAAGAGCATCACCTGGATAACGCTGGCGAGGCTGGTATTTTTATCTAACATCCTCTTGATGCTCTTCTCCAGCGTCATTACCTCGTCAGACGACGCCCAGTCTAGGCCCTTGTTGAGCCAGGATGTCAGCCGCATTGGGGGTCCGGACATGAACTCCATAGGAGCGACCCATGTGGTGTCATGGGGCTCTATGAAATAGAACCACCCCTGCTGCGATCCCTTCACGGTCTCCACAAAGGTGCCCTTGGGCCAAGTGACATTGGGCTGTTTGCTCACCATAGCGCCACCGCATTCCGCGTGCTGGCCGTCCACCACTTTCGGTTTCACATTGAAAACCTTAAGCCATAGGCCGAAGTGGGGGGAAATGCGGAGGCATGCCTCGCATACGATGATAAACGCCGAAATGTTGAGGAAAGAATTTGGGGCTAGATCATGGAAATCTAGCCCGTAGTAAAACATGAGGCAACGGATGAAAGGATGAAGGGGAAACCCTAGTCCGCATAGAAAATGAGGGATAAATACTACCCTCTCACCGGGTTTTGGAGTGGTGATGACCTGTTTTTGGCCAAGAGCCGGTGGACGATTTCTTTGGCCAGATACCCCACTTCCCAGAGTTCCTTGATGTTTTTCTAACTACCGGAGGAGGCCATGCACTTGCTCTATGCTCCTGATCCGGACATGGATGGAGTACTTTCTGGGAATGGAGTGGATCAAAGCTTGAGCTTTGGAGCTTGAGGGTGGATGGACTATGGAAGGGGAAGGCGTGGGGTAAAAATTGAGGAATCTTATCTCCTTATAAAGGCAGTGGATACCATGCGTCCCCAATGAGCCTTAAAACTCGCCTATTTCCAAGGGGTCATGCGAAACGGCACGGTTGGGTTCCCATACCCGTATTGATAAGAATCCCGTAATAAGGAGGCATGATGTCTGCTTTGACAAGACGTGTTGTCGGTGGTTGCGTCTTGAAATGCGAAACGGGAGGCCGAAAAACGGTTTGAAATAATAGAATGGCCGTACGTAACGTCTCACCAATGAAATCTTCGGAGGACAGAATTTACCTGTAATCTGCCCTTGTAATTCAGAGGTATGACTGTTCTATAGAGCCGAATATAATACTGATGATCAACTGCTTTCAAAAATTCGAAGGAGGAACCTGCCTTGCAATGCCGAAGACAATCTGCGTGCCGAACACATCGTCATTGAAGACTGGTTCAGGGGCTACTGAGGGAGTCCTAGATTATGGGGTCCTCGGGTGTCCGGGCTACATGATGTGGGACAGACATATGGGCCATGAAGATACAAGATAGAAGGCCTTCCATCATGTCCGGATGGGACTCTCCTTGGCATGGGAGGCAAGCTTAGCGTGCGGATATGAATATTCCCTTCTCTGTAAACCAATTCTGTACAACCCTAGCCCCCTCCAGTGTCTATATAAACCGTAAGGTTTAGTCCGTAGATACACAATCATAATCATGCAGGCTAGACATCTAGGGTTTAGCCATTACGATCTCGTGGTAGATCAACTCTTGTAACCCCTATATTCATCAAAGTAAATCAACCCGGATGTAGGGTATTACCTCCATCCAGAGGGCTCGAACCTGGGTAAACATCATGTCCCCTGTCTCCTGTTACCTTCGATCCTTAGACGCATAGTTCGGGACCCCCTACCCGAGATCTGCCGGTATTGACACCGACACTTGGGTCTATGGAGCCCTAAATCTGACATTTGGCACTCCAAGTAGGGGTGTGTCGAAGGTCCACCTCTTCGTCAACTGCGCTCTTCCCGTGCCGCATGGTTCCCATGGCAGGCGTCGACCCTCCCGCCAGGGCGCTCGGTGCGTTCGGAGGCATTGCGGGCCTACGAGCTTTATCCCCCTTCCTTGTGACAGGTGTGGTGGCCACCAAAGTTCGGGCCAGTGTTGCGGTATGATGGCGTGGCGAACCCCATAGAATTCCTCCGAGTGTAAGCTATTGGCGTTCTGGAAACCAGGGTACCCAGATTTGCCTGCCTGTGGCCCATGAAATGGCTCCGTTGACGACCTGGTATGGCCCATCTTGAGCACCTTCAAGTCAAGACCCTTGCGAGGGGCCAAGCCTCGCGAGGCGGATGACATCAAGACCTCTAGAGGGAGCGGCCTCCCCATGCTGGCTCTCGAGGAGCGGAGATTCCTATGTAGGCGCCCACCTCATGAGGTTGAGGTGATACTAGCCATGACAACCAAGGCCAGGTGGGCACCAGCGGGCATAGAGGAGCAGGTTTCTTATTTGGTGCTAAGGAGGCAAGCGCAGGCACGGGGTCCTGAGGAATCAGCCAAAGGTTTCCATTCCCGAGAAACAATACCAAGACCTCCAGGACGGCAAGACGGATGTCATCACCAAGCCCACCACGGCGTCACGACCAAAAGCTTTGCGGGCGACGACCAACTTTCATCAGGATAGGATGTACTACTTGCCCCCCTTCAAAATTAGCCATTGTGGGATTCCTTCCCACCTTCGTTCGAAGGATGATGACTGAGGCCACTATAAATATAGCTTAGCCACCACCGTAGGAGGGATCGACGAGAGAGAGACCTCACTAGCTCACACCCACACTAGAACAGACCTTGTGAGGTTGTTCTTCCCTTGTGCTAGTTCATCCTCAGCCCTGCTCGAGGCTAATCCACCACAAAGCAGGAGTAGGGTCTTACACGGCAAGGTGGCCCGAACCTGGGTAAATTGTTGTGTCCCTTTCCTTTCTTGTTCATCGAGCTAGGTCGCGGGGGTGACAAACTGGTTGGCTTGCATTGGTACGCGTCAGTGCTATACACATGGTTTTTAACCGCTCTCCGCGACGGCCTTTGGAACCGTCGCCAAGTGAGTGTGGGCGATAGGGGGGTCCTTCCCACATGACCCATAAAGTATCGGGGATAGGCCCTCCTGGCATAGGCCGGGAAAAATGAGCTCGTGTACGATCGGGCGAGGCATCGAAACCCAATCGTTTCCGTTCGCATGTACATCCCACATGGTGAATCCCAGAAAAACATTTCTGTTCGTATGTATATCACACACAGTCAATACAAGGAATATGTTTCCGTTCTTATGTACACCCCACACAGTCAATCCAGGGAAAACGTTTCCATTCGTATGTACATCCCACACAGTCAATCCAGGAAAAATGTTTCCGTCTGTATGTACATCCCACAGAGGTTTATGTATACACTCGTGTGTGATAGGTGTAACTATCACACACGCTCTACCTTGGTTAACCGTTTGCTTTTATCAACTACATCACACACGATTTGATGAAGCAAACTGTGTGGCATTGGGCTATCCATCACAAGTACTTTTACTACTAGAACCGTTGGCAAGTTTATTAGTTTAAAATTAATAATTCCAATATTACGCAAATTCACATTTCATATTGAATAGTTGTTTGCCAATTTCATGTTAGGCACATAAATATATTTTAACATCATAGTACGATAGCTACCTAAAAACAGCAAAGTACAACATATAGCTAGTTCAACTTCATAAGAATAATATTACAACAATATATTCATTTCCCTAATCGAGATCATCCGAGTTCGTCTTATCCTCCTCTGCTTTCAATTCAGTAAGAACCTGTTTTGCACTGGTCAACTGGGAAAGTGCCTCCTCCTTCGCCAACACTATCTTAGCAAAGTCTGATTTAAAAAATCTGAGCTCATTCTCCACCTTCCTCTTTTTATCCCGCATCTTCAAATATTGTTCAGCGTTGACAACACTTTCTCTAATACTACCTCTGTTCTCTTCCACATACATGCTCTAGAGCTTTGCTAGGCACATCTTCAAAGACTGTGGCCACTCTTGATCAACCCACTCCAAGTAAGAACACTTCTGTTCATCCTATACTATTTTAAACTAGATCAGTAACAATTGTAGGGAAATGGGTTTATAGCAACATAGAAAATCACCAACACTTATTTTGAAAAACTGAAGAAATAAGTTAATTATGACATATCTTCTCAAAAATATCAATGTGCAAATGAATTAATTGCTACTAAGACAACAACCAAATTCTGAAACATCAGAAGCTATAATTAACTACAACAACACTACAAGTTCTTACTTATGTACTACTATAAATAACAAATTGAACATTTTAAAAGGGAGGTAAATATAACTGCAATAGCATAGCGACAGTTTTTGGATGACAGCAAATTGGTACTAACAGGTGTGTACATGCAAATTTTTTGAAACATAGAACCAATAGCACTAAGGCCGTCCACTATTTATGCCAAAACTATTGTGTTCTACGGTAGGGTGCGTTGACTACAAATTAAAATTTTCCTACGCGTAGAACAACCAGGAACATGCTATGGGAGTGGATCACAGTTCGTTACCACTAGACGCGCAGTGTTGTGCAGCGGAAGAAGAGTTGGGGCAGCGCGTCCGCGTGGATCGTCTCCTCCTCGTGCGATCTCCCTCGAACAGTCGGTCATCGGTTCCTACGTACAGGTTCGCCGGAGCGGCGCAAGTGCACCGCCTCCAACGGTATCCGCGCGTGAAGGAGGAACGTCGTGCGGCGGACTACTAGGTCCGATCACACAACCGGCGGCGAGTGGAGGTGTCTATTCGCAAAACATGCAAACCCTAGTGACAGCGTCGACGCGATCAAAAAATCCCATGAGTGTGCGGCACCTCCACTTTATATAGGCATCCATTGTGGGCTCAACACTTGGGCCTCGCGTGGAACCTAAAGCCAATAAGTCTACTCGGCCACAATCCGAATACAACTCGGATAACATCCGACCAGTGTCCTCGGATCCAATCTCGTAGGTTCCTTCCCTTAAGCGCGCGACCCCTTAGGTTCAAGCCGGCTTCGTCGCAGTTCGGATCACCTCTGAACCGCACGGTTAGTAGCGGCCCCTAGCAAGGCATGCCGAACACCAAGCAAACTATGAAGCTGGTTAGGCGAACCTGTACATCATGCTTTTGTTCTCTTTGCCACGTGATACATGTTGTCGGGCTTAAGGCGAATCTTTCATCCTTGTGCTAGCCCGACCTCTTTCTCATTCCAGTGATGCCGACCACAAACCAGATTATCTCATAATCCTTGTCGCATGGCCATGCTTATCCTGGTCGTATCACACGAGGGGCTCAGAGTATATCTCTCCTAATCAGAGGGGCAAATCCCATCTTGCTCGACCATGTCTCGCAGCATGGGTCTGGACAAGCCCGAAACCTACCTTTGTAACTACCTAGTCACGGAGTAGCATTTGTTTGGCCCAAAGCAAGTCTGTCACCATCCCGAGTACATGCACCAGCTCAAGTCTTAGGACATAGAACATAAGTTGTACCAGAGACTCACATGACATATCGCTGCGTCTCATGGTTGGGTCTGGCCGACTCGGACCTTATCTCAACTCGGATCCGACTACGTCGAATTGATATGTCTCCGTCGTATCTACTTTTCCAAACACTTCTGCCCTTGTTTTGGAATCTAACTTGCATGGTTTGAATGGAACTAACCTGGACTAACGCTGTTTTCAACTGAATTGGCATGGTGTTATTTTTGTGTAGAAATAAAAGTTCTCGGAATGACCTGAAAATCAACAGAGATTATTTTTGGAATATATAAAAAAATACTAGAAGAAAAATCCACGTCAGGGGTCCCACACCCTGTCCATGAGGGTGGGGGCGCGCCTACCCCCCTGGGTACGCCCCCTGCCTCGTGGGCCCCCTAATGCTCCACTGAACTCAACTCCATCTCCATATATTCGTGTTCGGGGAGAAAAATCAGAGAGAAGGATTCATCGCATTTTATGATATGGAGTCGCCACCAAGCCCTAAACTCTCTCGGGAGGGCAGATCTGGAGTCCGTTCGGGGCTCCGGAGAGGGGAATCCATCACCATCGTTGTAGCGTCCAGACCTCAAACGGTCTGATCTCTGTGCTCAGGTGTCATCCCTGGATCAGTAATGCTGACACCACACAGTACTCGGAGGATTTATAACAGACTAGCAATCAGACACTTATTACATCAGGTGTCTCAATAGGGAACTTATTACAATAAATCTGGCTTAAGGCCATCTAATAACGATAACAGCGAAAGACTTGGAAGATAAGTGAGTCCATCAACTCCAACGGCATCACTGAGTATAGAACCACGACCTAAAAACTCCTTAATCGTCGTCTGAAAAGTCTGCAACATTAACGTTGCAGCCCGAAACGGGTCAGCACATGGAATATGCTGGCAAGGTAACACATAGAGAGTAATGGAATGAATCAGGCTATTCTATATGCATATTTGGCTGGTGGAAAGCTCTATGGTTACAGTTTTGCATAAAGCCAATTTTCCCCTACTACAAAGGAATAAATTTTAGTTAACTATCATGGTAGTTGTTAAACATTGAGAATGGTTGACAGCATCCTCAATCCCAATTAAGCATCATCATTAAACAAGACCCAACAAAATTAATTTAGAGTAACATGTTGAGATTCACATGATAATCCAAGTACTAGATACTCAAGATGTCCATAATCGGGGACACGGCTAACCATGATTAGTTTATACACTCTACAGAGGTTTGCGCACTTTTCCCCACAAGACTCGATCGCCTCCGTTTGGTTTCTCGCACTACATGGTGTTTGAGAAGACGGATGACCGAGACATAGTCTTTCAGAAGCGCTAGCACCTTACGATGGATAGACCGTTACACCTACTTTCCCCTACATCTGCTAGTCTACCCTGTAAGAGTTCGCACGACTTAATCAACTATGCTAGAGCCCATAATAGCTTGTGGCTGCACACGGAAGTTTCTAGTATGAAAAATCTCATGATCCCTTTGGGCCTGGGTGGCGGTCCATAAAGAAAAACAGGCAATCCTGGAATACCCAGGTGCCTCAATCCACCCAGATGTGTGTTTAATTTGCCACCTTAGATAAACCATTAATTAACAAAACTCACATCTGTCATGGATATCACTCACCCAGTCCACGTCTACTAGCATAGCATGGCATAATAGGCAAATGTAGAAGTAACTCCCAAAGGTTGGATAATAAACAGGTAATAGGTACTACCTCAACTACTTCCCATCCCACAATTTAATTAGATCCTAATCATGCAATGTTTGAGGATTTATCTAATGCAATAAAACTAGGTAGTAGGAGGTATGATCAAAGTGTTACTTGCCTTGCTGATGATCCGCGAAACCTAGAGATTCGAAGTAACAGGCGACGCACTCCGGGTATTCTATCGCAGACAGTCAAACAAACAAGCATACAATAAGTATTCATCTAATGCACGGGTAAAACTCAAGTAAGAGATCTAACCAGAAGGTTCAACTTAAGAACTCCGGTTTGCAAAAAGAATCAAATCCAACGAAGCAACGAAAGTCAAACGACAAAAGAAACAAGCTTCGTTTACTATTCTGGATCTAGGGAAATTTTTACAGTGGCAAAAACTTGTTTAAGTGGGTTAAACGGTTAGAGGGTTTCGAGACGAAACTCCAGGCGCTTGAATCTCCTGATTCCGATAAACGACCGAAAAGTTATACTAAAACGAAAATCGGATCAGGAATCGCGATCCGAAAAATCGTGGATTTAATCCAAGAAAAGAAAAATGACGAACGTTCGCTAGAATGAACGAACGGGCGAACGCTCGCTAAATAAATAAGTCGGAAAAACCGATCTATTTAAAAAAACAAAAAAATTAAATAAAACCATGATTTTTTTTACCTCGGGCGGCGGGTCCGGCGGCAGCGGAGGGCGGCAGCGGCTAGGGTTTCGGGCGCGGTGGGCTGAGGCGGCTCGGGGCGGCGCTATTTAAAGGCTGCCCCCGGGCGGAGTCCCGCTCTGGTACGGCCCGAAGTCGTTTCGCATTTTTTTTAAATTATTCCACGCAGAAAAATAAATAAAATAAATACTAAACGGACTCCAAAAATCCCGAAATAAATTTTCCCGGCCTTTTAAAATCAAGCCGCACAAGGTGAACATTTATTTGGGGCCTAAATGCAATTTTGAAAAAGGCACTTTTTTCCTAAATTCCAATAAAATACCGAAAAACTCCAAAATAAAATCTTGTTTGATTTTATTATTAAATCCTCAATATTTCTTTATTTTGGGAAAGTCATTTTATTCCCTATCTCATATTTTTGTAATAGAAATAATTGATGATAAAATAATTAAAATCAAATGATCCTATTCTCAAAATTTGAGAAAACTCAAATATGAAAATAACAAAATCCCCAACTCTCTCCGTGGGTCCTTGAGTTGCGTAGAATTTCTAGGATCAAAGCCAAAAGCAAATAAATTATGATATGCATTGATGATCTAGTGTATAACATTCCAAATTGAAAATTTGGGATGTTACAATTGTCATCATCAACCTTCCTCCATCACCAATTTCATGATGCTCACCGCCATGTGTGAGTAATTATATCATAGGCTTGCTGGACGCTGATGGGTTGGATGAGATTTATCATGTAATCGAGTTAGTTTTGTTAGGGTTTGATCCCTGGTATCCACTATGTTCTGAGATTGATGTTGCTATGACTTTGCTATGCTTAATGCTGGTCACTAGGGATCGAGTGCCATGATTTCAGATCTGAACCAATTATGTTTTCATGAATATATGTGAGTTCTTGATCCTATCTTACAAGTCTATAGTCACCTATTATGTGTTATGATCCGTTAACCCCGATGTCAGGAGTTCATGTATTCACTATGTGTTTATGCTCTGGTCTGGTACTCTATTAAAAGGAGGCCTTAATATCCCTTAGTTTCCAATAGGACGCCGCTGCCATAGGAGGGTAGGACAAAAGATGTCATGCAAGTTCTTTTCCATAAGCATGTATGACTATATTCGGAATACATGCCTACATTACATTGATGAAATGGATCTAGTTTTGTGTCACCCTATGTTATAACTGTTGCATGATTGATCGCATCCGACATAATTATCCATCACGGATCCGTTGCCTACGAGCTTCTCATATATTCTTCGTCTCTTATTTACTTTTCAGTTGCTACTATTACAATCACTATAAAACCCAAAAATATTACTTTTGCTGCCGTTACCACTGCTATCATATTACTTTTCTACTAAACACTTTGCTGTATATATTAAGTTTCCAGATTTGGTTGAAGTGACAACCCAGCTGCTAATACTTGAGAATATTCTTTGGCTCCCCTTGTGTCGAATCAATAAATTTGGGTTGAATAATCTACCCTCGAAAATGGTTGCGATCCCCGATGCTTGTGGGTTATCAAGACTATTTCTTGGCGTCGTTGCCGGGGAGCATAGCTCTATTCTTTGAGTCAATAGGGATTTATATCTGCTGGTCACCATGAAGAACTTGAAAGATCAAAGAATCAAGATTTTTCTTGATGAACAACTTGATACTACTCTGCCACTAGGTGAATTTCTTGATGAACAACTTGCTACGACTAGAGAGAGTGAAATTATTGAAACTGATAATATTGATGATGAAGATTCTCCCCCTAATATGAATTTCCTTTTGTTCCTGAGGGTTATGTTATGGATTCAGAAACTGCTAGATACTTCTTAGCTTGCAATGATAGATACGATCTAAAGAAATTATTAGCTAAGCTTAAAGAAAAGTCTTTGAATGCTAGAATGAAATAGGACCATGCTTTTGCTACTTCACCTATCTTTATTACTAATAAGGATTATGATTTCTCTATCGATCCTGAGTTAATTACTTTGGTTGAATCTGATCCTTTTTATTGCTATGAATCTGAAACTATTGTGACACATATTACTAAATTAAATGATAGAGCCACCCTATTCACTAATGATGAGAAAACTCGCTATTACTTTATCCTTAAGTTGTTTCCATTCTCATTAAAGGGTGATGCTAAAACGTGGGTTAATTCTCTTGATCCTGGTTGTGTGCGTAGTCCCCAGGATATGATTTATTACTTCTCTGCTAAGTATTTCCCCGCTCATGAGAATCAAGCTGCCTTAAGGGAAATATATAATTTTGTGCAAGTTGAAGAAGAGAGTCTCCCACAAGCTTTGGGGAGGCTTCTCCGACTACTTAATGCTTTGCCTGATCATCCTCTCAAGAAAAATGAAATACTTGATATCTTTTATAATGGACTAACCAATACTTCCAGAGACCACATGGATAGTTGTGCTGGTTCTGTTTTCAGGGAAAGAACTATCGATCAAGCTGAATTTCTATTGAATAATATGTTGACTAATGAAAATAATTGGACACTTCCTCAACCAACTCCTAAGCCATCTCCGAAGAAAAGGGGTAATCTATTTCTTAGTACTGAAGATATGCAAGAGGCAAAGAAATCTATGAAATAAAAAAGTATTAAAGCTGAAGATGTTAAGAATTTACCACCTATTGAAGAAATACATGGTCTTGATAACCCGACACAGGTAGTAAAGGTAAATTCTCTCTATAGATTTGACAAATGTGAAATCCCATTTACTAAGTTTGCTAGTAAATGCTTGGATGAGTTGGATGAATTTATGGTTAAACAAGAAACCTTCCATGCGTATGTTGGTAGACAATTGAAACAGATGGCTGATATGCTTGAACACTTGAGTGATTATATGTCTAGAGTTAAAGGTGAACTTAAAACTTATTAGTAAACATGCTTCTATGGTTACCACTCAAGTAGAACAAGTACTTAAAGCTTATAATGATTTGCTTAATGAATTGAATAATAAGAAGAATGATAATGCTGCTAGAGTTATGACTAGAGGGTGTAAAATGACTCAGGAACCTTTGTATCCTGAGGGCCACCCTAAGAGAATTGAGCAAGATTCTTAGAGAATTAATGCTGATGCACCTAGTCCTTCTAAGAGGAAGAAAAAAGAAATATGATAGGACTTTGCATGCTTCTAGTGAACCTGTTGTTGACACACCTGAGAATCCCAATGATATTTCTATTTCTGATGTTGAAACACAATCTGGTAATGAACATGAACCCAGAGATAATATTAATAATGATGTTCATGTTGATGCTCAAACTAGCAATGACAATGATGTAGAGATTGAACCTGCTATTGATCTTGATAACCCACAATCGAAGAATCAATGTTATGATAAGAGAGACTTTGTTGCTACGAAGCACAGTAAAGAAAGAGAACCATGGGTTTTGAAACACATGCCTTTTCCTCTTAAACCATCCAAGAAAAAGGATGATGACGATTTTGAGCGCTTTGCTGAAATGATTAGACCTATCTTTTTGCGTATGCGTTTAAATGATATGCTTAAAATGAACCCTTATGCTAAGTATATGAAAGAAATTGTTACAAATAAAAGAAAGATACCGGAAGCTGGAATTTCCACCATGCTTGCTAATTACACTTTTAAGGGTGGAATACCAAAGAAACTAGGAGATCCAGGAGTCCCAACTATACCATGCTCCATTAAAAGAAACTATGTTAAAACTTCTTTATGTGATCTTGGAGCCGGTGTCAGTGTTATGCCTCTCTCTTTATATCGTAGACTTGATTTGAATAAGTTGACACCTACTGGAATATATTTGCAAATGGCTGATAAATCAACTGCTATAATTGTTAGTATTTGTGAGGATGTGACTGTTGTCGTTGCAAACGTTACTATTTTAACAGACTTTGTTATTCTTGATATTCCCGAGGACGATAGTATGTCGATTATCATGGGTAGACCCTTTTTGAATACTGTAGGGGCTGTTATTGATTGCAACAAAGGCAATGTCACTTTTCTTGTTAATGGTAATGATCATACGGTACATTTTCCGAGGAAACAATCTCAAGTTCATAGTATAAATTCTATTGGAAAATTTTCAACAATTACTATTGGAGGTTTTGAATTTCCTCTTCCTACTGTCGAGAAGAAATATGATATTCTTATTTTTGAGGATGTGCATATCCCCGTATAGGTAACCTAGTGTTATTCGAAATTTCTCCAGTTTCATGTTATTCGAAATGAGTTTGTTAACAAGACCTGATCAACCTTGTTAGTGGATTCCTTTTGAGGAGCATGAGATTGATTAAGTTAGAAAACACAACTCTTTGTACCCTCTTTTTACTTTATGTTATTTATATTAAATAAAGAAAAAATAGTATTTTCTGTCTGTTTTCTGAAGTATCCTTGCAATAAAAAATAGCCCGAAAATAAAAGTTCTCCAAATGCCCTGAAAATGAAATATAATTTTTTCTAGAATATTTGAGAATTTCTGGCACTGAGAACACAACAGGGGGAGCAGCCACGTGCCCACGAGGGTGGAGGGCACGCCCACCCCCTCGGCGCGCCCCCTGCCTCGTGGATCTCACATGGGTTCCCTCCACTTATCCTTTCACCCACACACTTCGTCTTACTCCAGAAAAAAATCACTAGCCAGCTCAAACCCGAGTTCCTGCTGGTCTTGCTGCCATTTTTGATCTCCTTGCTCAAAGCTCCTCTCAACAAAACTGCTTTGGGGGATTGTTCTTCGGTATGTGACTCCTCCAATGGTCCAATTAGTTTCTGTTCTAGTGCTTTATTTCTTTGAAATTTTTGCTACTTAGGTGACCCCGTTCTTGGGCTTGCATGTCAAATTTATGTGGTCAAAGGTAGTTTTAATGAATGATATAGCCTCTAGGCACTTGTAGGATTAGTTATTATCAATCTTGTTGAGATTGGTTCACTTTTATTTTTGAGTCACTAAAAATTTCAGAAATCTATCAGAGGAAGAAATAAGTTTAGGAAAATATACCAAGGTGGTTCATCAAGGAAAGAAGGACCCAGGCCCGCAATACGCGAGCCGGATAATGAAATACCAATGGACGCTCAAGTGCGGCCTTGTGAATGGCCGTGAGAGGACTTCATGGTTCGAGCAGGAATCAAGGAGGAATTTGATGCATATGTGCGTAACGCCGATCTTGAGAGCTTCGAGGCACATAAGTGCCGTCAGTACTACTACCTCACTGATTCCTTTGTGAGAAGGTTTGAATTTACATCATCACGCAATTCTCAAATTGTCCCGTTTGATCTTTATGATAAATCTTATACCATGGACTTAGAAGATTTTGATACTGCTTGTAAACTCCCACAGCGGGGTAATGTTAGTGAACCTCGTAAATCTGAATATGAAGATTTTCTTGCTAGTATCACTATGGGGGAATCTAGGGAAATCATGCAAGCTACCATAGGGAGCATACATTTTCCTGCTATACATTATTTTGCTCTCTTTATAGGTAGATGCATAAATGGTAAGGATGAGGCATGTCACATGTTTGTGCCAAATCTTAGTGTTCTCAAGAGTGTTGTATTAGGAGATAGACAATATAATTCGGGGGCCATTGTTGCACGTAGGTTGCATAATAACAGAATTAATGGAGATTTCTTTGGTGGAATTTATGCAACCCGTTTAGCTGATTTTCTTGAGATACCCATTCGTGGATATGATATTGAGTTGCCTCCTGCTTATTTAGATTATGATGCTATGGTTCGTCATCAGTTCATTGAGAGGAGCAATCAGTCCCTCCAGTATCGACTATTCTTTGACAGACGACGCACCTATCATGTTGATCTCACTTCTCCTGCTTTATTTGACTTTCAGGCAAAAAGGTGATATGTTATAACCAGGGAGGAGGCGGACGAGTACGAGAGGAGGATGGAGGCAGGCCGCCTCCAAGCTGCAGCTCTTCAGGCAGTAGCCGATGCATCTCAGTATGACCCCAGCTTCAACTTCGGATATCCACCAGGCCATCAATGTGCATAGACCAACTTAGACCAAAAGCCTAAGCTTGGGGGAGTATGTATCTCTAACCGACATTATATTCATGTCCACACACTCATGCCAGTTGTCGGTGCTCATACTTTTTCATTGTATCATCCATGCTAGTTTATTTTCTTTTTTAAGCTTTCTTCTTGTGTGTTTGAAAAACCTTAAGAAAAACGAAAAAAATTTAGTTGTAGCTTTTAGTTAGTTTACTTTCCATTCCTGTAGTAGTAGTAATTAAAAATAAAACCCAAAAAGATTTCTCGTTCTTCTTTTGCTTGTTGGGAGCTTTCTCGTATAAATAGCTTTTTTATTTCTTTCCTTTGGGGGTCGAGAGGAGAAGACGATAATGAAAATATTGAGTGGCTCTTATATGGATTATTGTTGATCTAACAAACATCCCATATTACCTTGTCTTTTCCCATGAATTGAATGCTTGCAGATTCCAGCTTAGTCTAATGCACGTGCACTATTATTATTATCCACACTATTCAGTTGTGCAAGTGAAAGGCAATAATGATGATATATGATGAACTGACTGAGATGAGAAAAGCTGGTATCAACTCGACCGCTCTTGTTTTCGTAAATATGATTAGTTCATCGTTCTTGATTCAGCCTATTATGAAAGAAACATGTTTGCAATGACAATTAGAGATTGTAGTTTCTTATGCCATGCTTAATTAGCTAGGAGTTTATAATGGTTTACCTTGCGTGCCAACATGCTATTAAAATGGTTATGATGTGGTATGATAGGGTGGTATCCTCCTTTGAACGATTCGAGTGGCTTGACTTGGCACATGTTTATGCATGTAGTTGAAACAAAATCAACATAGCCTCTACGATAATTATGTTCATGGTGAATTATATCCTACTCATGCTTGCATTCGGTGTTGATTAATTTTAATGCATGTTCATGACTGTTGTCGCTCTCTAGCTGGTCGCTTCATAGTCTCTTTCTAGCCTTCACTTGTACTAAGCGGGAATACAGCTTGTGCATCCAATTACATAAACCCCAAAGTTATTCCATATGAGTCCACCATACCTTCCTATATACGGTATCTACCTGCCATTCCAAGTAAATTTGTATGTGCCAAACTCTAAACCTTCAAACAAACATTCTGTTTTGTATGCTCGAATAGCTCATGTATCAACTAGGGTTGTCTGTATCTTCCATGCTAGGCGGGTTATTCTCAAGAGGAGTGGACTCCTCTCCTCATTCATGAGAAAATGGCTGGTCACCGGGATGCCCAGTCCCATGCTCAAATCAAATCAAAATATTGCAAACAGAACTCCCCCAGGATTGTTGTTAGTTGGAGGCACCCGTTGTTTTGGGCAAGCCATGGATTGATGCTTGTTGGTGGTGAGGGAGTATAAACTTTACCATTCAGCTTGGGAACCGCCTATAATGTGTGTAGCATGGAAGATATCGAGATCTCTCGGTTGTTACGTTGACAATGAAAGTATACTGCTCAAAATTTTATTCATCTCTTTTTCAAAACTGAGCTCTGGCACCTCTACAAATCCCTGCTTCCCTCTATGAAGGACCTATCCATTTACTTTTATGTTGAGTAATCATCCTCTTATTAAAAAGCACCATTTGGAGAGCACCGCTATCATTTGCATCCATTACTATTAGTTTAGATTGAGTATGACTGGACTGGATCTCTTTTACCATGAATTACAATGTCTAGTCAGTCCTTGATCTTTGAAGGTGCTCTGCATTTATGTTGTGCGGTCTCAGAAAGGGCTAGCGAGATACCATCTTGTTATATCATATTATGATTGTTTTGAGAAAGTGTTGTTATGTGAGATTTATTATCATTGCTCGCTAGTTGATTATGCCATTGATATGAGTAAACATGAGACCTAAATGTTATTGTGAATATGGTTAGTTCATAATCTTTGCTGAAAACCTGAATGCTGGCTTTACATATTTACAACAACAAGAGCAAATAGAGTTTGTAAAAGTTTTTCTTTATCACTTTCAATTTATCAACTGAATTGCTTGAGGACAAGCAAAGGTTTAAGCTTCCGGGAGTTGATACGTCTCCGTCGTATCTACTTTTCCAAACACTTTTGCCCTTGTTTTGGACTCTAACTTGCGTGATTTGAATGGAACTAACCCAGACTGACGCTGTTTTCAGCAGAATTGCCATGGTGTTATTTTTGTGCAGAAATAAAAGTTCGTGGAATGACCTGAAAATGAATGGAGATTATTTTTGGAATATATAAAAAATATTGGAAGAAGAATCCAAGTCAGGGGCCCACACCCTATCCATGAGGGTGGGGGCGCGCTTACCCCCCTGGCGTGCCCCCTGCCTCATGGGCCCCCTGACCCTCCACCGACCTCAACTCCAACTCCATATATTCGTGTTCGGGGAGAAAAAATTCAGAGAGAAGGATTCATCGCGTTTTACGATATGGAGCCGCCGCCAAGCCCTAAACTCTGTCGGGAGGGCTGATCTGGAGTCCGTTCGGGGCTCCGGAAAGGGGAATATGTCGCCATCGTCATCATCAACCTCTCTCCATCACCAATTTCGTGATGCTCACCGCCGACGTGAGTAATTCCATTGTAGGCTTGCTGGATGGTGATGGGTTGGATGAGATTTATCATGTAATTGAGTTAGTTTTGTTAGGGTTTGATCCCTAGTATCCACTATGTTTTTAGATTGATGTTGATATGACTTTGCTATGCTTAATGCATGTCACTAGGTCCCGAGTGCCATGATTTCAGATCTGAACCTATTATGTTTTCATGAATATATGTGAGTTCTTGATCCTATCTTGCAAGTCTATAGTCACCTATTATGTGTTATGATCTGTTAACCCCGAAGTGACGATAATCAAGACCATTACTGGTGATGACCGTAGTTTGAGGAGTTCATGTATTCACTATGTGTTAGTGCTTTGGTCCGGTACTCTATTAAAAGGAGGCCTTAATATCCCTTAGTTTCCAATAGGACCCCGCTTCCACGGGAGGGTAGGACAAAAGATGTCATGCAAGTTCTTTTCCATAAGCACGTATGACTATATTCGGAATACATGCCTACATTACATTGATGAACTGGAGCTAGTTCTTTGTAACCCTATGTTATAACTGTTGCATGATTGATCGCATCCGACATAATTATCCATCACTGATCCGTTGCCGACGAGCTTCTCATATATTGTTCTTCGCTTATTTACTTTTCCGTTGCTACTGTTACAATCACTATAAAACCCAAAAATATTACTTCTGCTACCGTTACCACTTCTATCATATTACTTTGCCACTAAACACTTTGCTGTAGATATTAAGTTTCCAGCTGTGGTTGAATTGACAACTCAGCTGCTAATACTTGAGAATATTCTTTGGCTCCCCTTATGTTGAATCAATAAATTTGGGTTGAATACTCTACCCTTGAAAACTGTTGCGATCCCCTATACTTGTGGGTTATCATGAATCCGACTAGATCCTTCCGAGTCTATATTATCCGGTTAGCATCCAATGCTCCATGTCTAGTGAGACCAAGCCATCGACGATGTCAGATGCTAGTCTAGTCGGATGCGCGTCCACACAGCCCTTTCGACCAGGGACCTTTTAGGACAGTCATCATAGAATGCATAGTCCCACAAACAAGTCACATACTTGCTGATACACATCATTAATAATGTCCAAGGACTATCTTTATTCATAAACACATAGGAAATATCATCATACATGATTGCCTCTAGGGCATATCTCCAACAGTCTCCCACTTGCACTAGAGTCAATCAAATAAACATCGAATTCCCATAACTCTAACGTGCCCCTCATGCTTGGATTGTGGAAGCGGCTTAGTCAACGGATCTAGAACATTTGCATCCGTGTGAATTTTGCATAACTCAACATCACCATTCTTTACGATCTTTCGTATTAGGTGATATTTCTGATCTATGTGTCTGGTCTTGTGGTTATCCCTCGGCTTCTTAGCTTGTGCGATGGCACCAGAATTATCTCAATAAAGGTCCAATGGTTTTACCAAGGCTGGGAAAATACCAAGATCATCCAGATTGTTCCAGATCCAAACACCTTCCTTTGCAGCTTCACAAGCCGCAATGTATTCGGCTTCCGTGGTAGAATCGGCCACCGTATCTTACTTGGAACTCATACAGCTCACTGCTCCTCCGTTCATGACATACACGAATCCGGACTGTGATCGACAATCATCTCTGTCGGTTTGGAAACTAGCATCGACGTAACCCCTTACGACGAGCTTTTCCTCACCTCCATAAACTAGGAACATCTCTTTAGTCCTTTTCAGGTACTTCAAAATAGTCTTTACCGCTGCCCAATAACTCTCACCTGGGTTGCCCTGGTATCTACTTGTTAGGCTTATTGCAAAAGCAACATCAGCCCGTGTACATATCATGGCATACATGATTGATCAAATTGCTGAGGCATACAGAATCCGACTCATCCTGCTTCGCTCATCAGATGTCGAAGGACTCTGATTCTCTCGTAGCCTTATACCATGTGAGACAAGCAAGAACCCTTTCTTGGCCTCACTCATGTTGAACCGCTTTAACAATTTATCTATGTACGTGCTTTGGCTGAAGCCGAGCAGCCTCCTCGATCTATCTCTATAGATCTTGATGCCTAAAATGTAAACCGCCTCACCAACGTCCTTGATTGAAAACTTGCCATTCAATGATTCCTTGACCGAGTTCAGCATCGAAACATCATTTCTGATTAGTACTATGTCATCCACATACAAGATCAGAAACACAATCGAGCTCCCACTTAACTGCTTGTATAAACAAGCGTCCTCATCGCTTTTGATGAAACCGAGACCAGTGACAACCTCATCAAAACGAATGTTCCAACTCCGAGATGCTTGCCTCAACCCATAAATGGATCTCTTGAGCTTGCATACTTTACTAGTGCTAGTCGGATCGACAAAACCCTCAGGTTGTATCATATACACGTCCTCGATTAAATTTCCGTATGGGAAAGGTGTTTTAACATCCATCTGCCATATCTCGTAATCGAAATATTCAGCTATAGCTAGTATGATCCTCGCCGATGTCAGCTTCCCTAACGGCGAGTAAGTCTCGTCGTAGTCAAATCCTTGAACTTGTCCATAACCTTTAGCGATAAGCCGAGCTTTGTGGATCTGAACGGTTCCATCCACATCGGTTTTCTTCTTAAAGACCCATTTGCAGCCAGTGGCCTTTACGCCAGGTGGTGGATCAACCAAGTCCCAGACTTGATTTTTATCCATGGACTTTAACTCGGATCGCATGGCGTCTAGCCATGCCTCGAAATTCAGGCACACCATCACGTCTGCATACATGGTTGGCTCGTTGCTTTCTAGCAACAATACATCACACACTCTGCGCAATCTTTCTGACCTCCATGGTTCCGGTGCTGCTTCCACTACGGGTTCCCTGACTGACTCCAGTATGATCTAATCACCCGTCGAGACATCCCCGAGTGGTACTCGAATTTCTTCGATTCGGACCATCCTCCCACTGGCCTCCCGACTAAGAAACTCTTTCTCAAGGAAAACCCCTTTCCGAGCAACAAACACTTTGTTCGCTTCCCGGTTGTAGAAGCTATATCCCAAGATTTCCCTCGGATATCCCACGAATATGGATTTGTCTGACTTAGTTGTAAGCTTGTCTGACATAAGTCGCTCGACAAATGCTTCACAGCCCCAAATCTTTATAAAAGACAAACTAGGAGTCTTCTCGGACCACATCTCATGTGGTGTCTTATCTACGGATTTTGATGGTACCCTGTTAAGTGTGAAAGCTGCAGTTTCTAGAGCGTATCCCCAGAATGACAAGGGTAAATCCGATTTCATCATAGATCGAACGATGTCCAAAAAGGTACGATTCCTCCATTCTGATACACCATTTCTCTGTGGCGTCCCCGAAGGTGTAAGCTGAGGTACTATACCTTGGCTTTTCAGATGATCATCAAACACCTGGCTCATGTACTCACCTCCACGATCAGATCATAGAAGTTTTATAGTCTTGCCGTGCTGATTCTCATCCTCGTTTTGAAACTCTTTGAACTTTTCAAAAGTTTCTGACTTGTGCCTCATCAAATAGATATATCCATATCTACTCAAGTCGTCGGTAAAAGTCACGAAGTACTGATAGCCACCTCTGGCAGTTGTGCTCATTGGACCACACACATCACTGTGTATCAGTTCCAACAGCTCGGACGCCCTCTTGCAATTCTTCGCGAAAGGAAACTTAGTCGTCTTGCCGAGCAAGCATGATTCGCATGTCTCGAATGAACCGAAGTTAGATGAATTTAGGAGCCCATCATCATGGAGCTTCTTCATGCGTTTCAGACTAATGTGTCCAAGCCGATAGTGCCAGAAGTATGTCGGATATATCACATTAGGCTTATGCCTCTTGACATTCACATTATAGACTAGTTCATGTTCTAGATTCAATATAAATAGCCCATCAACAATGGGTGCATAGCCAAGGAACATCCGATTCAAATAAATCGAACAACCATTGTCCTTTATATTGAATTCATAACCCTGACTCATCAAGCATGAGGTAGAAATAATATTCCGACTAAGTGTAGGAATGTAATAACAATTATTCAATTCGAAAATAAATCCAGAAGGAAGCTGGAGCTGCATCATGCCGACCTCTAACGCAGCAACTCTTGCTTTGTTGCCGACCCTAATGTCAATCTCCCCTTGTGCCACATGCCTAGTTCTTACCAGCCGATGCATCGAGTTGCAAATATGATCAACCGATCCGGTATCAAATACCCAAGAGATACTAGGTATGTTAGCAAGTGAAATGTCTATAGTATATGCACCAAGTGTACCTTTGCCTGAAGCAGCATTCCTGGCCTTCTTGCATGCTCTGCAAGCCACTTGCTATAGTTCCTCTTCCAGTGACCATTTTCCTTGCAATGATAGCAATTGGTCTTCGAGTCTGGTCCAGACTTCGGCGTAGCAGCGGAGGTTGTCGTCTCCTGCCCTTAGCCTTAGTCTTTTTCATGGACCAACTCTTCTTGAATTTAGCCGATTTCTACACCATCAACACTTGAGGCATGCGTTTCTTAATATACTGCTCTGCCACTTTGAGCATCCCATGCAATTCCGTGAGCTTCTTATCCATACCATGCATATGATAGTTCGAGATGAACGCCCCATATCTGGGCGGAAGAGAACCCAGAACTGCATCAGTAGATAGCTCATCCAAGAGCGAGAAGCCCATTCGATCCAAAGCTTGCACATATCCAATCATGTTGATCACATGTGGGCTCAGCGGATCACCTTCCTTCAGCTTGCAATCCATCAAGGATCGCCAGACATTGAACCTTTCGGTCCTAGCCTGTGTCTGTAACATGCTCTTGAGACTTTCGATCATATCGTAAGCCTCAACATTTTCAAAATGCTGTTGCTAATCGGGATCCATACAAGCCAGCATCAGACAGCTGATCTTCGTTGATTCCTCAACGAGTTTCTAGTAGGCATTCTTAGTTGTGGCTGCTCGGATGTGTGGACCAAAGTTGGCTGCACAAACTTCTGAAGCGGTGCCAAATAATTTTCTAATGGCACCGCTGATGAGATGGCAACATTTTTAGATACTAGGTACAAATTGTGACACTGTCTTAGGATCCATTTGCTTGAAGTTGTGGTATGAATGGGTTGGGACTGTAACAAGTTCTGAATCACATCTAATAAATGATTTGTTACAACGAAAGACGGTCTAACCTTCTCTGCACACGCCAGAAACTTCCTCCCACTATCCATAGATTCAAACGCAACTAGCTTCACGCATGGAGATTGATGGTGACAATGAGCAGACAGATCTTCAGCCACCCCGCTCCTTTCGTTCCAACTGATGGTCCTAGGGAGATACAAGAGGAAGAAATGACTCAAATTGATTGTTGGGTGAAAATCCTTCATTCCAAGAAATTTCCTGAGAGAGAGAAGAGAGGCATACCCGAGTAGTGAAGGAGTCATCGTTGGAGGAGAAATTGCTAGAGAGGTCATTGAAGAAGACCATGGCGACCCCGGCGGTAGGATGCGAGACGGCGAGAGCGAGGAAGCAAGTGAGGAAGCGGCTATAGCTTAGGAAGGAAGAAAGAAAGGAGGAAATAGGGGAAATGTGACTTGTGGTTGGGGAGAAAAGGGGGGGGGGAAGGGGGGAGGGGGCGGGGTAGATATTTTGGCGGTAGGCCAAAAATTTCAAAATGTGGAGGGAAAGTTTGTGTGCGGTGCCGCCGGACACCATTCACTATGAATGATTGTGTGCATCGCAAAAGATTCGTCTACTTTATGTGCATGGGATGAGTTTGGTAATTCAAATTTTGGTGTAAATTTCCCTGGGTACGTCATTGCATAGTTAAACATCGCTTGCTAATTTGGGCACACAAAAGAGCGTATAGTGCACATACCACACTTATTGAGTCAAGCTATTATAGTAATTAAACAAATCCATTTGACCTAAACATTAATCTAACAAAATACAAGCATTAAAAACAAAGCCTAAGTACGCATAATTTTAACAAATCCTCCATCGCGCCGGCCTATGCATTGCCAGTGTGAGATGTGACGTCAATGACTTGTCCTGGCAGAATGCCGCCATTGGTGGACTCTACGTCCCCCTTGCTAAAGTGGACTGCGTCCTCGTCCTTGGCGCCGTTCTAGGTGCTGCCCTCAAGGTCGTAGTACTCATAGTAGTGGCTGCAGCATATCTTGCATTGGTACTCCACCGCCGATTCCTCGATGGACAGACTCTTCTCTACCTTGACCTCGGCCACGCGCAACTCCTCCTCCCGGCGTGATACATCTCCAACGTATCTATAATTTTTTATTGTTCCATGCTATTTTATTATCAATCTGGGATGTTTCATAATCATTTTATAATCATTTTATATCATTTTTTGGTACTAACCTATTGACATAGTGCCAAGTGCTAGTTGTTGTTTTTCCATGTTTTTTACATCGCAGAAAATCAATATCAAACGGAGTCCAAATGACACGAAACTTTACGGAGATTTTTTATCGACCAGAAGGAACACATTGGGCCCTGGTTGCACCTAGGGGAGTCCCGAGGAGGGGACAACCCACCAGCGCGTGTTAGGAGGCCCAGGCGTGCCCTGGTGGTTTGTGCCCACCTCGGGTGCCCCCCGGACCGCCTCTTTGCTCTATAAATACCCCAATATTCCCAAAACCCTGGGGGAGTTGACAAAATATTCATCCAGCCGCCGCAGAGTCTAGAACCACCAGATCCAATCTAGACACCATAACAGAGGGGTTCACCACTTCCATTGGTGCCTCTCCGATGATGCGTGAGTAGTTCTTTGTAGACCTTCGGGGTCCGTAGTTAGTAGCTAGATGGTTTCATCTCTCTCTCTTGATTCTTAATACGTCTCATGAGATCCATATGATGTAACACTTTTGCGATGTGCTTGTTGGGGTGGATGAACTTTGAGTTTATGATCAGATCTATCTTTTTATATCCATAAAAATATTTGAGTTTCTTTGATCTCTTTTATGCATGATCTCTTATAGCCTCCTATTTCTTCTCTGATATTTGGGTTTTGTTTGGCCAACTTGATCTATTTATCTTACAATGGGAAGAGGTGCTCGGTAGTGGGTTCGATATTATGGTACTTGATCCCAGTGACAGAGAGGGAACCGACACGTTTGTATCATTGCTACTAAGGATAAAAAGTTGGGATGTATATCTACTGCCATAGATAAACGGATCTTGTCTACATCATGTCATTTTTCTTATTGCATTACTCCGTTTTTACATGAACTTAATACACTAGATGCAAGATGGATAGTGGTTGATGTGTGAAGTAATAGTAGTAGATGCAGGCAGGAGTTGGTCTACTAATCTTGGACGTGATGCCTATGTAATGATAATTGCCTAGATATTATCATTATTATTTGAGGTTCTATCAATTTCCCAACAATAATTTGTTCACCCACCGCTTTGCGATTTTTCTCGAGAGAAGCCACTAGTGAAACCTATGGCCCCCGGGTCTTCTTTCTCATATATTTGCCTTTGCGATCTACCTTTTTATCTGATTTTCTTTTCAGATCTATTGAACCAAAAAACACAAAAATACATTGCTGCAATTTATTTTATTTGGCGTTCGATCTATCAATACTTAAAACCCTCTCCCGTCAGCATGCCATTTCTGGCGCCGTTACCTGAAAGGGATTGACAACACCTTTAACACGTCGAGTTGCGAGTGGTTGTTATTTGTGTGCAGGGGCTGATTACGTTGTGTTGCTTGGTTCTCCTACTGGTTCGATAACCTTGGTTTCCTATCTGAGGAAAATACCTCACTCCACTGTGCTGCATCAACCCTTCCTCTTTGGGGAAAAACCAACATAGCTTCAAGCAACATCAAAAGGAATTTCTGGCGCCGTTGCCGGGTAGGATCTTCATCATAACCAGGTTCCTAATCACAAATATCATCTCCTCATAATTTACATTATTTGCCATTTTCCTTTGGTTTTCCTCTGCCCCACTTCACAAAAATTTGCCGCTTTTATTCACCTCTCTTTTCCGTTCGTCGTTTTCTCGTCAGACCTATCCTTTGCTTGCAATCACGAGTGATTTCAGTATGGCGCCAATAGATGATGGCCTTACTCCTAAGATAGGACGTACGGGCAATATGGATGCTAAAACTTTTATCTTGGGGCAAGGGAATGTTATGGGAAAAGAACATATCCAATAATTTTTCAATTGTGTTAGGAATTTAAGTCTTGATGATGCTCCTATACTTGAAACTACTAGATCTTATGCAGATGCTATTTCAGCACTATTTCTGAAACTTGAAAGTAAATTTATTCGTACCCATCCCACTCTGCAAAGATTATTTTTTGAGCTCCCCGTTATAAAAATCCTAGAGCCAAAAAGTTGGCCACTCTTGTTCTTATGAATGAGTTTGACTACATAATACGGGAAGCTAGGGAAATCATTGACTTTTATGGTATGAATCATGAAAAACCTGTGATAGATGAAATTCTTTACAATAGTGACTATGATTTAAGACATTTGCTTGGGGACAATAAAATCTTTGATGAGAATCTTACAAAGGAAGTCCCAGTTCTAGATATAATCCAACAAGTTTTCAATAATGTTAATCAACATTACTCTTGGATTGTTGCGGGAAATCAAAAGGGTTATGATGAAAACCAACTTAGGATTGGAAAGGGCTCTATGGATAACATTTTTTTTGTTGTGTTCACAAAGCCTCATGATGAAAATACCTCTAAGAATGTCACGAAGAAGGATGACAAAACTTAGATACTTGCTTTATGCCTAGATAAGGGCGTAAAACTATAGCGCTTGTTGGGAGGCAACCCAATGAATAAAATTTATTTTTGCTTTTTGCTTCTTGTTTTTGAGTGTTAGCACAATTATTCTACTGTTATGTTTGTGTTTTTTATGTTTTAATTAGTGTTTGTGCCAAGTAAAGCCTTTAGGATCTTCTTGGGTGATAGTTGTTTGATCTTGCTAAAAAACAGAAACTTTTACACTCACTAAATTAATTTTGATTTTTTACCAAAGAATGATAAAATACCCATTCCACTTGTAGTACATCAACGTACAAATTTCTCAGGCGGTCCTAATTTTTTAGAGTTTTTTGAGTTACAGAAGTATTCAAATAGTCAGATTGCTACAGACTGTTCTGTTTTGATAGATTATGTTTTCTTTGTGTTGTGTGCTTATTTTGATGGCTGTATGGTTTTCTTTGATGAATTTTTGCCATAGAAAAGTTGGAATATATTATATATAATACCAAAAAAAATATGAATTGGTTTGATACAGCACTTATAGTAGTGATTTATTATTCTTATACTAACGGATCTCGTGAAGGCTTTGTTGAGTTTTATGTGATTGAAGTTTTCAAGTTTCGGGTTATCTTACGATGGATGAAGGAAGGATGGAACCAACTAAGCTTGGGGATGCCCCTGAGTGGCATCCCCACTGTCTTCCAACAACTATCGGTATTTTACTCAAGACTATATTTTTATTCGTCACATGATATGTGTTTTGCTTGGAGCGTGTTGTATGATATGTGTCTTTGCTTGTTTTATTTTGTGTTTTAAGTCATCAATCCTTGCTGGACACACCTATTTTAGAGAGCCAAAATTATATATTGACTTGTTAGAATTTCTCTCTATGCTTCACTCAAATTTTTTATGAGCAATGGACTTGCTCTAGTGCTTCACTTATATCTTTTTGAGAATGGTGTACTTTGTTATTTTTGGAGAAATTCTCTCTTCCTTCACTTAGATTTATTCGAGAGTTAGTAAAATTTTGAAGAAATTCTCTCTTGCTTCAATTAAATTATTTTGAGAGAAATAAAATTTGTTATTCTCATGATCTTCCTTCACTTAGATTTATTTGTTTCAGCTTATGAAAATCAACACATGAAAATTAGTCCCAAAGTGGTAGATATCCAAGAAGGATAAAGAAAAAAAATGTCATGAAGATCATTGGACAAAATAAACTTGATTCTTAGTAATAGTTTTGAGATATGATGATGTGATATGTGAGTCATCTTGATGAGTAATTATGCTTTAGTAAGAATATTGGTGTTAAGGTTTATGATTCCCTATGCATGCACGAAAGTCAATAATCATGCAATGAAATTATATCCTACTTGTGGTGCATTATTCGGTGTTAATTATGCTAAATGCTTGCTTGTGAGATTATATGTTTCTTTGTTGGTCGCCTTCCAATCTTTTGCTAGCCTTCACTTTGCACTAAGTATGATCACTACTTGTGCATCCGAAAACCTTTAACCCAGTTTTGCCACATGAGTCCACTATATCTACCTATATGTGGTATTCCTTTGTTTTTCAAAGCAAATTTGCATGTTCCATCTCTAATTTTCAAAATAAACTTCTCTTTTGTGTGTTTGTTTCGTTCCCGGAGCGGGGAGGGTGGCTAATATTTTCCATGCTCGATGTGTTATTCTCAAGATGAGTGTTTATTCACTTGTCATTACACGAGAGTAAGGCAAAGGTATTAGCCAGTCCCAAAATGCAAAAACAAATGAATTTACTTTATGTTATCAAATAATAAATTCCTTGGAAAGTGTCGTTATTGAGAGCACCCATGGATACAGTTAGCCATGGAAAGTGAAAGTTAAGGTGGAAAAAGTAATAAACTATATTTTATGTTTGGGAACTGCCTATGATATATATATGCATGGAAAGTATTGGGAACTCTAAGTCGTTTTCCTTGGTGGGATGGATACACCTCCCAAAATGTTTTTATCTTAAATTTTTTGCTTTGAGCTCTGACACCTCTACAAATCCCTACTTCCCTCTGCGAAGGGCCTTTCTTTTACTTTATGCAATTTTTATTTTGAGTCTCCATCATCTCTTACAAAAGCACCAGCTAGGAGGCAATATGATCATGCTTAAGTACTGGGTGTAGCTAATATTCGAGTGTGTTTCATGAATGGATCAATGTTTGAGCATGATGGGCTAGGGATAACTTATTTTAGCGTCAATATTTTGAAAGACATGGTTGCTTGTTGATATGCTTGAGTATCAAAATTATTATGCCAAAACTAGACTATTTTTTTGAATCACATAAAATTCCAAATGTCCATGCAATAAAGAAAAGAATATGATATGACATGATGAACAACACTCCACATCAAAAATTCTGCTTTTATCACTTACCTACTCGAGGATGAGTAGGAGTTAAGCTTGGGGATGCTGATACATCTCCAACGTATCTATAATTTTTTTATTCTTCCATGCTATTTTATTATCAATCTTGGATGTTTTATAATCATTTTATAGTCATTTTATGTCATTCTTTGGTACTAACCTATTGACATAGTGGCAAGTGTCAGTTGCTGTTTTTTCAATGTTTTTTACATCGCAGAAAATCAATATCAAACGGAGTCCAAATGCCACAAAACTTTACAGTGATTTTTTATGGACCGGAAGGAAGACATTGGGCCCTGGTTGTACCTGGCGGGAGTCCCGAGGAGGGGACAACCCACCAGGGCGCGCACGGGCCTCCTGGCGTGCCCTGGTGAGTTGTGCCCACCTCGGGTGCCCTCGAGCTGCCTCTTCGCTCACTTATTAACTATTTTGTTAATTAGTTGTCGTCTTCAGTTAATTTTTTGGTTCAATTCTGTAAATGTGATGTTCAATTCTTCAGGCTGCAATTTTGTATTGTCTTCCATGTGAGAAATAAATCAAATTTATCTTTACAAAATACATGAGAAACAATTACAATTGCTATATTTCCAAGTTGTCAAGCATGCTTGGTCTGGTTAACATTGTGCAATGTGGTGCTCAGATAACGTTTGGTTCATTTGTGTTGTGGTGTTTAGTTAACGGTTTGGTTAAATTCGGCAATGCGATGTTCAATAGTTGTGGGTGCATTCTGTTATTGTATACCATGTGAGGAATAAATTGAATTTGGCTATAGTAAATACTTAACCTGATGACTAACTACCTTATATGTGTTGCAGGGAAACAATGGGAAGCACTAATGTTTATAATCGAGGTTAGCACGTGCATGGTCCGTTGTCTAATAGCACAGTATTGTGCAATTGTACGAACCATTCTAATATTTTGGTTTTTAACAATTTGGTCTTGCACATGTAGGTCTTGCTGTCACAGGTTTTGACCCACTATTCGACCCTTTTTTCATATGGGGAAATGAGTTGTCCATGAATATCAATCAAATCAAGAAACTCACAAAGATTGTTAGGATAAAGAAATTAACGAGAAAAATTAACAAGATCTTTGTCTGCACAATGGAGAAGACATCAGTTCACTACAAGATGGTACTAACTATTATACCTTGCCTTTTTTTATTCCTTTGCCCCATTTCCAATATAGAGAAGATATTTATGCACATCATTGTATTCAGGCCTTTCCAAAGCAGTTCACTGCCAGGAGAGGAAGGTTTTCATACAACACCCACGGTTCAATATTGAAGTGTTCCTAAAGAGGACGAAGAACGGACGGTCAATCATCCATAGACACTGGCCTAAAGTTACAAAGACCTTCAACATGAATGAAGGCTCAATATTTGCCTTCCGCTTCGGCAGTTTTCCAGATGAGATGCATCTGTCTATATACCGTCTATGATGCTAATTTTGAAAGGTTCTACATGTTGCATGTGAAACTTGGTGCTGGGGGCAGTTGTGTAATGGGGCAGCTGAGTGCTGAAGCTATATCATGTTGTACTCTGATGTATTTCAATTATGAAATTCTGCTTCCTTAATATGGAAATGAAATATATTATGTGCTTAATATGAATGTCAATTAGATTAATAAATGGATTATTAATTATAGGGCAATTAGCCTACTAATGGCGAATTAGACTGCTAATTTGGTTTTGCTATTGGTAACGATTGTTGAAAAACTACCGTGGGCGATGACCTCAGGCAACGCACACAGTTTCTAGCAATAAACCGTGTTGGATCAATGACCAATCACGCACGACTTTCTCTTGAAAACTGTTTGCTTTAGGCCACCTTGCACAAACGTTTACCACATAAAAATTGTGTGGGATGGACAGCCTTTGCCACATAGTTTCTTCTACGGACCATGTGTGATACATTCAATAACGCAAACGATTTAACGGGAAAAATTGTGTGTGATGTACCTGTGAACAGAAACGTTTTCCTTGGAGGGACTGTGTGGGATGTACATACGAACAGAAACATTTAGCGGGAACTGACTGTGTGTGATGTACTTGAGACCGAAAACAATTTCATCGTATAATTGTATTTGTTAGCTCTACTATACGTATTTTCGTATTTGAGCGCTTGCCGGTAGCACACGACCTCATTTTGCTGAGCGTGTGTGCTAGGAGGGCATATCCCTGACGGTTTTTGGGTCCTGTGGGAAGGACCCCCCCTATCACCCACACTCACTTGGTGACGGTTCCAAATGCCGTCGCGGAAAGGGGTTAAAACCATTTTTTCGGGACCGATGCGTACCAGTGCAAGGTGGCTTTCAGTTCTGACCTAGCCCTGGAAGTTTGTGCTTCTGTGATTTTATATTCTGCCGCAAGTCGCCCACTTTTGATTCCTTCATGGTTAATTCATCCTGAAAAGCAATAATCAAGGAGCACTTGGCAGTTATGATGCTTATTCTATTGAAATCCCAAGCACATTGCAAGTAATCTACTTGGCACTTGGGGGCTAATGTAGATCATTTTAGACAACAAAGTACTTAGTGACTCGGCTCAATTTTTCAATTTAAGCTAGCCCATGGGGGCTACGTATTCGGATTTTTGAAGCACGCTTCTAAGTCCCGGCTCAACTTTTCGGTTTAAGCCGACCCTTAGGGGCTACTCATTAGGATCTAATGGGGAAAACTGGTTTTGGGAAGCTACAAGATTAAGGCTATTATTCAAGTCTACAATATCTTCACTTCTTTCTTATCCTCTAGACTTGGTGGCTAACATGGATTCATATGGAAAAGTTTTGGTAATTTACCTTGAAGCATTCCTTCAAAAGGTTTACTAGCCCGACCTCCATGTCACGGCTGGTATGGAGGCGACTCAAGTAGCCTACATGGATATCACTTGCACTAAAGCCTGCATAGCTCCCCAAGTCCACTTTCCATTTTCCTTTTTCCTTTTTCGGCGGTTAAAACTTCTTCCTTGGCACTATGTTTAGCTAAGGAAGTATGATTCCCTGGTTCTATCAAGCTTGTACCAGTGATGATGATGTCCTCGGCAGTTTTTTGAGAAGGATTCTCTTTAGCAGGCTTCGTAGGGCTCGACAGGTCATGTCTATCCGCCGGGTTAACTTCAATATCCATTTGCTCAGAGATAGTGGCATTAACTGAAGCTGGCCGATCATTGAGGAGGTCTGTTGGATCGTGGGTATGCGCCTCGGAGGCACCAAGAAATTGTTTCTCTGGCTCAAATATTTTAGATATTTTGAAGACCTGCCAAGCTTCTGTTTTTTACCAGATGTGGCTATCCCTCTACGATGAAAAATATAAGAACATAAATATATCATCATAACGTATTGGTCAAACAAATGCAGCATGTGTGAATACTTACCTAGGGGGAACGTTGAAGACAGGCATTTGAGTCTTTGAGGAATCACTAGATGATGGAGGTGTCTTCTGATAATTTGAGTTAGAAGGCGTGAGAGGCTAGCGTATTAAGCCGGCAAGAGGATAAAGAGAATTTGGATTGTGAAGCACCTCATGTTGACGCTTGCGAGGAGGGGGAGTATTTGTTAAGATGGAAACCAACTCCGCGTCACCATCACTCCGGCTCTTGCGCCTGGCTTCGTGTTGTTGTTTTTTCAAAGTAAAGTCGGGATCTAGGTAAGCAGCAGGATGAGAAAATCTTACTTTCTGGGGTCACTTGCCGGGTTTTCTGTCTTGCCAAAGCCGCTGAGCCGGAGGAAATGTTAGTTACCTATACAGCGTCGGCTTGGCTGGTCTCCGCGTCACCCTGAGGGGAGTCAACATTAGGAAGTTGCATAAATAAAAGGCCAAGGGAGTGAAGTTCTATCTCTAACTCATCTTCTAGGCTGAACAAGCCTCTTGCATCTGGCTTCTTTGTCAGGACCGGATTTCGGGATATTAATTTCCGAAAAGCGGCCCTTGTGCTCACCAGCCCCAGGATTACTGTTAACTGATGAGACACCAACTTGTTATAGAAACTCCAAGAAAAATACAAAATATGAAGTACAAGACCATTCTAGCCTATGGGTACAACAATTTGTTTCTAGAGGTTGATGGCGGAAGCGGTTTGCGGATCATCAGCGTCTATGGGACTACATTTCCCACAGGAACAGCTGGCCAGGATAACTCCTATCTTCGCAAGGCTGCAATCACCATTACGTAGGTTCAGGGGCTTTCATCGCAACGCTCCTTTCCACGCAAGAAATATGGCCAAGACAATAGCCAGGGATAAGCCAGTGAGTACTTTGAATGTACTCGCAAACATTAAGAACACAGGTATAATATAGCCACTGAAAATCATGTTTTAAAACATTCTATGATCACTTCGTCAGTTATGAAATAAGGTTCATGATGCATGCAAGTAGATCATTTAAATAAATCACGAGTAAACAATCAGGGTGTAAATATATAAAGCACCGATCGGGTGTCTGAAACGACGCTTCGGAAGGATAATAATATGAAGCATGCCTCAGTCGGGCGTCTGAGCGACACCACGGAAAGGGCTTATATATAAAAGGAATAACAAGCATGCCACAATCGGGCGTCGGTGTGACACCACATAAAGGGCTTATAAGTAAATGAAATAACGGACATGCCACAGTCGGGTGTCTGTGCGACACCACATAAAGGGCTTATAAGTAAATGAAATAACAAACAAGCCACAGTCGGGCGTCTGAGCGACGCCACAAAAAGGGCTTATATATAAACATATTCACAGTGAATATCCAGGAGGTAGAACCGTCCCAGGGATACTCAATAATTCAAATAACATAAATGATTAGTCCATAAAAATAATAATCATAATCATCATACGTCACAAGTTATGATCCATATTCTGGTTCAGTAGTTTCTCCTCCGAAGACCGACACTAAGACCGACGCTTGACCCATCCCAGACTGTAGTCCTTAGCCATGGACACGGCTATTCGAATAGGTTCAATAACTCTGCAGAGTGTGTTCTCTTTACCCACGAGTAACGGATTTCTTTAGTCCATCGGAACTAATTCCATCTACAGTCTTTTAGTCGAAAACACGCCTGACTTGCACACACCAGCTTAACTTTACTCGTGTCTGGAATCACCCAGACACCTGTTAAGCAAAACTCTAAGTGGGGAGGCTACAACCTCGCGTAGCATGGGATCAAATTTTTATCGCGCGCTCTAAGGGGTGGCCTCCCCTCTCGGTCCCAACCGGAAACACCCACGCCCCCGGACCAGGTGGCATGCCTACCAGCTACAACCGGTATCTTCCACCATGGCCTCCCTGTACGGTGTGTGCTAGGACAGGGGTTGACAACTTACTGAACCATACCCTACCTACGGCAGGGGCAAGTGGCAGCACGAAACAAGTATGGGGGTTAGTGGAACAAGACTCGACCTACGGCCGAGTCAGGAGGCTTAAGTATTTCTTGCATGGTTAGCTCACGAATTATAATTCACAGCCATCAGACACAACCACCACTTATCATACCTCCCCCTGCCCTACCAGTCATAATCGTCTCGACGAGGGACAAGCTCGTGTCTACACAAGATAGAGACTTTCCTGGGTGTTTCCCGGTAGACATGAGAGGCATATGAGGGTGATTGCTATCACAAGCTTATCCATTTCCAACAGCAAGAATTTTCATTTATGCACTCAAGGTGTATGATCATATCGTCATATAAAAATAACCAACGCTTCATGTCGAGGTGGTGTTATAACCATATCGAACAACCCACAAAACATTATGCCCGGGTTCAGAATGCTTGCCTTCAAGGTGTGGAGAGGTGAGGTGCACTCCAATACTTTTTGAAAGCTCTCTTCTCTCTCTCCAAACTCCTATTTTCGAAAATATACAAACAACACATACTTTAAAAACAGTACAAAAAGTTGTCCTAATTATTTTTGAAATAAATCTTAAAATAAACTAGGTGAAATTTGAGAGAGGTAGGAAAAAGAATCAATTCATTTGGACTTATATTTAAAAAGTTATAGCCAGTCAAAGTTTTGGTCAAATTCTGTTTTTAAATTAAAACGGAATAAGAAAACGTTTCAGACAGAATACGTCTTCGAAGCAGGGGAGACGTACTCGGGGGTTTGCGCTTCCACTTACGCCACCGTGGACGGGCGCGTGGGTCACTGACAGTGGGTCCACGGGGCCCACTGGTCAGGTTTGACTTGTCGCTTCTCCCTCCTTTTCCTCTGCCCGAGCGGGGGCGGGACTCCGGTGACCATCGCCGGCGAACGGAGGCTCCTTGAGGGCACCCGAGGCCAGGGATGGATCCGCCACTCCTAGGCCGTCCTCCCGATGGTCGACTGGCCGGCGGGGACGAAGGGAATCACCGGCGTTGAGCTCCGCGGCGGAGGGGGCTTCGGGCATGATTGGGGGATTTGTCTCCAGTGGCTCCTGATCAAAATTGGGCTTGGGGGTGGACTCACGATATGAAGGGAGGGCCTCTGGCGAAGAGAGTGGAGAGGGGAAGGCCCTGGTGGCGCCAGAGTGAATGAGACAGTGGCGGCGGCCGTGGTTGCCGGAGAAGAAGAAGACGAGCCCTCTGGTCTTTCTACTGCTATGGGCAGATCGGCGAGGGGTGTGAGAGGTTGCTTGAGGGTTTGGCGAGCTCGGGGGGATCCTTATATAGCAATCGGGGGCGGTTTTGTCAGTGGCCGTGGATAAGATCACCGGCCGACCGCTTCTATTGTGGCAGAGCGATGTGGCGATGGCCGGAGCAGGGTCGGCGCTAGCGGACGGGCTTGGGGATAAGGGCGGCCTACTCATGAGGGCAGCTGGCGAGGAGTTGTGGCTTGGGCGGCGCCGTCCATGGCAGGGCGCACTGTGGCCGCCCGCTACCCGCCGTTGCCGACCTGACGGCGGCGCTGTTGGGCGCGAGGGGGGCTTGGCTGGTTCCAGCGAGCGGACGAGGTCGGGGGGTGCGGCTCTGCAGGCGAGCAAGGGCCGGGGCGCGACGCGGCGACCCGAGCGCACGCACGTGCAAAACGCGCGCTCTGGGCGCGCCCAGAGCACGCACGAGACATGCTCGACAGCTTGCAAATAACAGGACTAGTTTAGGGTTAGCAAGGGGATCCAAGGACATGGTGGTTTGGTCAGGGGCTCAAGTTCACAATGTAAACTTGAAATCATGCCAAATCTGGCCATGCACACAGGGTGTTTGACAAAATGCCAAACGCATCTAGGCAATTCTTGGGGTGGCCCAAATCTCCAGATCAGAGTCTCTTTGAATGAATAAGAGAGTGGTGAGGTTAGTTTGCCAAAAGCTCAAACTTGTTAGTGTATGTTTTGCCAAACATCAGTTCTGGGCAGAAGGAAAAAGGCATTGTTTCAGGAGCCAAAAATCTTCCAATGGGTCCACTCTCCTGGACTTAAGGGTTTGGTATGGTGTACTACAAGCAGGAGAAAGCTCATGGCCACTAGAGCAAAATTTATTAGGGATGCAGTTGAAAACACCCAACTCGGCCAGAATGAAAAAGAGGTTGATCCACTCAAATTTTTCAAAGAACATCGATGGGTTTTTGCATGAAGTTGAATAATATACTCCTATTAACATCCCATAATTTTGGTGGAAGCTAGAAAGAAATATTTAAAGGGGTTGTAGTGCAAAATTGCTCTCTGGACCAGATTTGGAAACTTGGTGTAGAGCTCAAAGTATTAAATGAATGAAATAAATTTTTGCATAAAAGTGATTTAAAAACATCTCATGACATCTCCAAATTTTGGTGAAAATTTTAAATAAATTTATCAAGTGGTTGTAGTTCAAAAGAGCTCCAAAACTAAAGGAAGAATCATTTTAGGGAATAAAGCTCAGAGAGAAATAATTGTGCAAATCAATTCCACTGATAATAGAAATGTTTTCTAGAGAGGTTAGACAAGTCCAATAATATTTTTGGAAAGTTTTTCACTTGAGGTAAAAAATCCATAATAAGGAAAAGGATGGCTCTAAAATCAAAAGAAAATCCAGAAAATTAGAAGTTTAAATTTCCTGGAAAAATTTTAATTAATAAAACAAGGTTAAAATTTTGGGGTGTCACAACACTACCCCCCTTAAGAAAAATCTCGTCCTCGAGATTTGCTAAAAGTTGCTTTAAGAAAATATAAGCAATAAAATGTGGCTACAGTGAGAGGGCAATAAGTGGTGTAAAACCACAGTGTGGAACACTGGCGCTGTGTGGGAAAATCTACGGTTAGGGGGAAAAGGAGAGATTTCTACGTTGGATACAGTAAATTTAGAATAAATCCTAAACTTAAAATACGCTGGTCGTACCCAAGAGCACGGTGCTCTCTCTGGCTGACAGGTGGACCCGGGGCCCACTGTCAGCCTCTTCTTCATCCTCTGGCTCTCTCTTCTTCCTCTCTCCCGCGCACTTTCCCGTGCTTTCTCCACCGGCGACGTCTAGTGCGTAGGGCATCTAGGCCGTACCTGCGGTAGTGCGCGGCGTGCTAGCTGCCGGTGCATCGTGCACTCACCTCGCGGGCCAGCGTGCTGTCGGCACTGCTCGCGGGTTCGCCTCCGAACACTGGCGATCGGGTGACGAGCGGTGCTGGTGGACTTCGCCCACCGTACACCGAGCTCGAGCTATAAAACGGACGAGGTGCTTCTCTCTTCTTCCTCACACCTGGCCTCGCTTCTCCTTCTTCCTCCTCCATTTCCGTTTACAGAAGCTAGAGACGAGGTTTTAATGGCGGAGGCGATGCCGGATTGGTACGTGATCCTGATGTGCGGAGGGCTGGCGGCATTGCTGGGGCTCTCCGTGCTCATGTGTGCGATGATCCTCAATGATCATTGTGATGCTGCCGCTCGAGTGTTGGCTCTCCGCGGTGGCGGTGATCACGAGGAGTAGGTGTGGTCTCGGGTGCTAACTGTTGTTGGTGTGCGGGAGGTAACTCGTATCCGGATGATTATCCACTAATCTCTCTTTCAGAGACTGTGGTGCGTTAGGGAGATGATTAGCCAGATGCAACATGGTTACGTGGTGTTGCAAGTAGTGTATGTGTTCGAGTGGTTGTGGTTGTGAGTCTGCTGCCGTGGTGCTGCGTGAATAAAATTCCATGTCGTGAGGAGACATATGCTGTAGCAACTCAGGGAAAAGAAATCTCACTCCAGGATTTCTCGCGAGGAAAAGAATAGTTAATCAAAATTTTCAGCAGCAAAAATTACTCATTACAATTGAAACCAAATGTTCATCTCATCGCACAAGGTTTAGAATAACATGCATGAGTTACAACACTTAACTAAATGCAAGAATACAAGAACATAGCAGTGACGTCTAGAATGAAAATGGCAACTGGACGGGGTCCCGAGAAAACGTCTCTTGTACTGGGGCGCACTCTTCTTCTATCGGGGGAAGCGGATTGATCAGTCGATGAACGCGTCTCTCCTGGTCGGGCCTCAGTGGTCTGCCGATGGCGATCTGAGGATTTAAATCAGCGAGGCTCTGGAGATAACCCATTACTCGCTGGGTCAAACGCTCTTGAGCGATGACATAATGGACAAGGTTGGCCAGTACTGGGCCTCTCTCAATTCGTCCACCAGGAAAAGATGTCACTTCCCCGGGTGCTGCACGGCTCGGAAAGTAATACTACCCTCGTTCGCTGGCATAGGGTCTGCGAATCGAAGGCGAACAATTGCTTCGTGTGTAGCCCCTTCTATGGCCATCTACGGAGTCGGCACAGATTTCCCTAGGAAGGAGACTTCCATTGGGTCCTGATTTGAGTTTACGGGAGGGATGTGCACTACTGCCCAATATTTCGAGGTGGAAGAGGTGATCCTCAATTTGAGCAGCTCGTACTGGGGCGGCTGGGTAGAACCCATGGTACTGCAGGTAAAGTCCCACAATATTTTAACAAAACTACCCGGGGTTGCATCCGGGATTCTCAGATAAATGCTAGGGCTCGGCATGGCAAGAAATGGTTGTGAGGGTTGCGCACAAGATGAGGGGTACTCGGCAAGGTCACGAGGTGTCCCTTTTATAAAGTAACTAGGTTGGGTTATTTACCGCGGTGAAGGGCAACTAGTTTGTTGGTTCTTCCCTATGGGGTCGGGGTCAAAGCCACAGTTACACACATCTCGCCAAAGTGACGCATTACTGTGGGTGCCGTCGCGGTTGGTTTTGGTAGTTACGCCCAGAATTAAAAATGCAACCGTACTTCAACACACTTATGCACAGCTGCTTTTTAAAATAGGGGCGCACATGCAGACAACACTGCGGTAATACAAGATCACACAACTACAGGTTGTGGACATACTGAGACTCGGTACTACTTGAGTGACTTAGTCTACCTCGTTTATATCTAAGCGGGTGTGCCTTGCGGCTGTCGAGTTTTTCCATGGGCTTCACCGTCGGAGTTAGCTGCAGGGGGTTGCGGAACTTCAGGGTCGGGTAGTGATGATGACCATCGCGGGGATTGTTGGCCACAATCCCGTTGGAGTGTGTTCCCAAAAGGCAACGAAGCACTTCTGGGGTCATCAAAGCACCTTGATTGATGGCTGGGGCTGACCTCAAGGTCTCGATCAGTTGTCCGAACAGCACGACTGGATTGTCAGCGTCGGGCTCGTCTTCTCTTCTTGCTGGGGGTCGGCGGATCAGTTCTCCACGAGTTGCGATCAGATCTAGGGTGATTTGATCGAACAGTCCCTCTAGTGCACTTACATAGCGCACCAGATGCAATAATGCAGGATCTGTCTCGTGGTCTCCGTTGGCGATTTGGGGTGGTCTACCATACCCGTCACGGCTGGGGTAGTAGTAGAAGGAGCGACAGTTAACTCTGGGCGACAAGTGCCGGAGTTGAACTATAGCTTCTCGAGCAGCTAGTTGGATGGCTTGTGGCTCAAAGGAAGTTGTCCTTCCGGTGAACCTATAGGGGCGTTCTGGCGATAGACCCCTACCATAGACGTGCACAGTGGCCCAAAATTGATGGCTCTCACTGCTCATGGACCCTTGGTACACAACATACTCCGGGGGCTCTTCTAACGCGAAGGCACGGCGGGTGAGGTTTGCTAGCACGGTCACGAAACCTCCAAGGTTGGTTGCTGTGGTCTCATTGTGAACAATGGGGCCAGGCATTATAACTCGGTTTGGGGTAGAGGCTGTGCTGTGCTGGGTTGAGGCTAGCGTGCCCTTTTATAGAAAAAGGGGCGGAGTCTTCCTTTGCACGCTTGTGAAAAGGACTGTTTAGGGGCCGGTCGCTGGCGAATGATCGACAGGCTAGACTGATAGGTTGGGCACCGACTGCCAAAAGGTGTCGGGTCACTGTGAGGCTATCTTACACGAGAAGCTTGGTCGGGGCTTGGTTAAGATCTGGTGGGTTGGTTTACCTAGTTTTTTCGACCTTGCTAAGATAGGATTAGCCAATGGTCAGCCTGGCTCTGATACCAAGTTTGTCAGGACCGGATTTTCGGGATATTAATTTCCCAAAAGCGGCCCTTGTGCTCACCAGCCCCAGGATTACTGTTAGCTGATGAGACACCAACTTGTTACAGAAACTCCCAGCAAAATACAAAATATGAAGTACAAGACCATTCTGGCCTATGGGTACAACAATTTGTTTCTAGAGGTTGATGGCGGAAGCGATTTGCGGATCATCAACGTCTATGGGACTCCATTTCCCACAGGAACAGCTGACCAGGATAACTCCTATCTTCGCGAGGCTGCTATCACCATTACGTAGGTTCCGGGGCTTTCATCGCAACGCTCCTTTCCACGCAAGAAATCTGGCGAAGACAATAGCCAGGGACAAGCCAGTGAGTACTTTGAATGTACTAGGAAACATTACGAACACAGGTATAATATAGCCACTGAAAATCATGCTTTAAAACATTCTATGATCACTTCGTCAGTTATGAAATAAGGTTCATGATGCACGCAGGTAGATCATTTAAATAAATCACGAGTAAACAATCAGGGTGTAAAAATATAAAGCACCGATCGGGTGTCTGAAGAGATGCCTCGAAAGGATAATAATATGAAGCATGCCTCAGTCGGGCGTCTGAGCGACACCACAGAAAGGGCTTATATATAAAAGGAATAACAAGCATGCCACAATCGGGCGTCGGTGCGACACAACATAAAGGGCTTATAAGTAAACAAAATAACGGACATGCCACAGTCGGGTGTCTGTGCGACACCACATAAAGGGCTTATAAGTAAATGAAATAACAAACATGCCAAAGTCAGGCGTCTGAGCGACGCCACAAAAAGGGCTTATATATAAACATATTCACAGTGAATATCCTGGAGGTAGAACCGTCCGAGGGATACTCAATAATTCAAATAACATAAATGATTAGTCCATAAAAATAATAATCATAATCATCATACGTCACAAGTTATGATCCATATTCTGGTTTAGTAGTTTCTCCTCCGAAGACCGATAGTACGACCGACGCTTGACCCATCCCAGACTGTAGTCCTTAACCATGGACACGGCTATTCGAATAGGTTCAATATCTCTGCAGAGGGTGTACTCTTTACCCACGAGTAACAGATTTCTTTAGTCCATCGGAACTAATTACGTCTACAGTCTTTTAGTCAAAAACATGCCTGACTTGAACACACCAGCTTAACTTTACTCATGTCTAGAATCACCCAGACACCTGTTAAGCAAAACTCTAAGTGGGGAGGCTACAACCTCGCGTAGCATGGGATCAAATTTTTATCGCGCACTCTAAGGGGTGGCCTCCCCTTCTCGGTCCCAACTGGAAACACCCATGCCCCCGAACCAGGTGGCATGCCTACCAGCTACAACCGGTATCTTCCACCATGGCCTCTCTGTACGGTGTGTGCTAGGACAGGGGTTGACAACTTACTAAACCGTACCCTACCTACGGCAGGGGCAAGTGGCAGCACGAAACAATTATGGGGGTTACTGGAACAAGACTCAATCTACGGCCGACTCGGGAGGCTTAAGTATTTCCTGCATGGTTAGCTCACGAATTATATTTCATAGCCATCAGACACAACTACCACTTATCATACCTCCCCCTGTCCTACCGGTCATTACCGTCTCGACGAGGGACAAGCTCGTGTCTACACAAGACAGAGACTTTCTCGGGTGCTTCCCGGTAGACATGAGAGGCATATGAGGGTGATTGCTATCACAAGCTTATCCATTTCCAACAGCAAGAATTTTCATTTATGCACTCAAGGTGTATGATCATATCGTCATATAAAAATAACCAACGCTTCATGTCAAGGTGGTGGTATAACCGTATTGAACAACCCACAAAACATTATGCCCGGGTTCAGAATGCTTGCCTTCAAGGTGTGGAGAGGTGAGGTGCACTCTAATACTTTTTGAAAGCTCTCTTCTCTCTCTCCAAACTCCTATTTTTGAAAATATGCAAACAACACATACTTTAAAAACAATACAAAAAGTTGTCCTAATTATTTTTGAAATAATTCTTAAAATAAACTAGGTGAAATTTGAGAGAGGTAGGAAAAAGAATCAATTCATTTGGACTTATATTTAAAAAGTTATAACCAGTCAAAGTTTTGGTCAAATTCTGTTTTTAAATTAAAACAAAAAAAGAAAACGTTTCAGACAGAATACGTCTTCGAAGCAGGGGAGACATACTCGGGTGTTTGCGCTTCCACTTACGCCAGTGTGGACGGGCGCGTGGGTCACTGACAGTGGGTCCACGGGGCCCACTGGTCAGGTTTGACTTGTCGCTTCTCCCTCCTTTTCCTCTGCCCGAGCGGGGGCGGGACTTCGGTGACCGTCGCCGGCGAACGGAGGCTCCTTGAGGGCACCCGAGGCCAGGGATGGATCTGACACTCCTAGGCGGTCCTCACGGTGGTTGACTGGCCGGCGGGGACGGAGGGAATCGCCAGCGGCGGGCTCCGCGGCGGAGGGGGCTTCGGGCATGATTGGGGCATTTGTCTCCGGTGGCTCCTGATCAAAATTGGGCTTGGGAGTAGACTCACGAGATGAAGGGAGGGCCTCTGGCGAAGAGAGTGGGGAGGGGGAGGCCCTGGTGGCGCCGGAGTGAACGAGACAGTGGCGGCGGCCATGGTTGCTGGAGAAGAAGAAGACGAGCCCATTGGTCTTTCTACTGCTATGGGCGGATCGGCGAGGGGGTGTGAGAGGTTGCTTGAGGGTTTGGCGAGCTCGGGGGAGGGGGGGGCCTTATATAGCGATCGGGGGCGGTTCCGTCGGTGGCCGTGGATAAGATCGCTGGCCGACCGCTTCGATTGTGGCAAAGCGACGTGGCGATGGCCGGAGCAGGGTCGGCGCTAGCGGACGGGCTTGGGGATAATGGCGGCCTGCTCACGAGGGTAGCTGGCGAGGAGTTGTGGCTTGGGCTGCGCCTTCCATGGCAGGGCGGACTGTGGCCGCCCACTAGCCGCCGTTGTCGACCTGACGGCGGCACTGTTGGGCGCCAGGGGGGCTTGGCTGGTTCCTGCGAGCGGATGAGGTCGGGGGGTGCGGCTCTGCAGGCGAGCAAGGGCCGGGGCGCAATGCGGCGACCCGAGAGCACGCACGTGCAAAACGCGCTCTCTGGGCGCGCCCAGAGCACGCACGAGACGTGCTCGACAGTATGCCAGGGTAGCCTAGAGTGCTTGAGAGGGGCTGGCAAATAACAGGACTAGTTTAGGGTTAGCAAGGGGATCAAAGGACATGGTGGTTTGGTGAGGGGCTCAAGTTCACAATGTAAACTTGAAATCATGCCAAATCTGGCCATGCACACAGGGTATTTGACAAAATGCCAAAGGCATCTAGGCAATTCTTGGGGTGGCCCAAATCTCCA